>NC_136976.1:11889258-11974258 GCF_032717465.1 Coenobita brevimanus | reverse complement strand
AAACTACAAAAGGACGTCACCGAAAAGAAGCTAAAGCCGTAAATGTTTGCTTAGTTGCAGGACACAGTGAGGAGTTTCTTCCTGATGACAGGATAGACGCTGACAAAACAAAAAGTTTGTACTTTTTTTCAACCGGTAGCCACTCGGTAACCTGTGAAATGCTGACCTCTAACTCATGCTGAAATAATACTGGGGAACAAGAGCCAGGGATCGGCAGCATCACAGCCTTTAAGTGAGATAATTATACACGGGTAAGTCGTTTTCAGAGAACTCTGATGTTTCTGTGTGAAGTTGACCTTTGCCGTGGCAGAAAAACTAATGAATGAAAAGTTTGTGGTTAGTCGAAGCTATGTTTCAATTAAATGCCCTCAAACAAGTGTCCTTTTTCTGAGGCTGAACTACAATTACTGTATGTAATGTAGATAAGACAGTGGAGTATTCATTTTCTTTATGATAACGGAGGCAGTTGTCAGAGACGGAGCGTTGTCGGTATGGTCTCTCTCTCTCTCTCTCTCTCTCTCTCTCTCCCTCATACTGAACATCCACGTTTCTCTGATCCGTTATTATCTAAGCAGCTCTACTCCTTCCAAAGTGAAATGCAATTAAAAGGAGATCCCCCACAACACTGGAAACTGCAACCACGAAAAGCGAAGCTCCTCCTCCCTTCCAGGAAACCAACGCACTGTAACTACTGTGTTCAACGTCCCAAACATACATTCACGAGAGATTTGAGAATATTAACAACGGGAAGGGTGTAATTGTTAGCCTAAGGTAATACAGATGGAAGATGTCGTGGGGAGAGCAGGATTAATATGAAGATTTATTTTACACATACGGTGCTTTGGTAAAATTGGATTGCACGAGTTGGTGTGGGAGGGGGAGATAATTAATTAACAAAGTGATATGATACACTATAGCGTTTCTACGACCGGCAGCTTTTGTTGATGATATTAAGCCACTGATGAGTTTGCTTTGCACGCGGTGTGAGCGAGTGGGCTTGGCTGGATGTGTGTGTAGAAAAATGTGGGCGAATGAGACAAACTATTCAGTAAAACGAAGACACGCAGGTGTAAGGGGTCCTCTTGTTTTTCACGAGCACTTTTTGGAACGCCTACAGAATGGTTATTAGATCTGATGAGCCCGCATTCCACATTATAGCGAAACACCAGACGTTCTCATTCAGTCATGCTTCAGAAAATAACGTGAAAAACCGAGTACTTGTACAAACCTTGGCAATCCTCTTTTAATAATATGACAAAATGTGGATGTGCCTGGTGAAATGCATGTGGCTGGGTTGTCCTGCTTGTGGTTATGGGTGTGTTAATAGAAGTAAGTGTCTGGAAGCCTTTTTTGGTGTGTGTGTGTGTGTGTGTGTGTGTGTGTGTGTGTGTGTGTGTGTGTGTGTGTGTGTGTGTGTGTGTGTGTGTGTGTGTGTGTGTTTAACAAGATAAGGACACATTTCAAATCCGTACCAACTATAACCATATCCACCACTCCAACATATCCTTATCCTTGTATGGTACGTTCATACCCCAGACACATTCCCTGTGCACAAAACCCGCACCTCTTGATACTTCGCAGACTTATCTTTGTGGGTGCGGCAAAAATCAATGGAAGTGAAACTGTGGCGCTATAAAAAGGGGAATAAAAAGTAGATGGTTCTAACTTGCAAGATTTCATCCTCTAAAAATGCAGTGTGAGTGGGTGCGTAAAGGAGTGACACAGTTCGGGGCACACACTGAATTTGCCTTACCGCCTCTGTGTGCGCGGAAAGGATGCAGTTTATCATATTCACCTTTCAAGGTTTTTCATTAGGTGATGTATTTTGTGTGGTTTATTCTATCTCTTTGTAAGTGCCTTTATTCAACCTAAAAAGACTTTCAAATTTACCACCGTAGATTACTGAAATCTACATCTAATACCTTCAGTTCGAAAATTTCCTCCTATGCTAAATAAACTCATCTGGCTGTAGCAACGACATGAGAAAGGGACATCTTCGGGCTGAAGAGGTTAGCTATTCAACGCACTGTATTTTTTATCTCCTTCATATTCAATAGTGCATTAGTATGCGCCTGCGGCTTGAAAATGAAAGAACCCTGTCTGCATTTTTTACTGTCAGACCTGGGCACACTTCATGTCCCCCTCACCCATATTCAACATGCATTATTATCTGGGAGGTTGATGTAACGTCGACAGTTGCGGGTCTTGGTATAGGGGAAGAATGGGGCTTACCCAGATGTGGTTGTTTGTCTAAAGCCCTGTCCACACGAGCGGGCAATGCCCGCGGGCACAAGCGAGCAGTTTGCCTGTTGACGGGCTCACCGCACAGAGTTATACATATAGAGCGCGCGTCCCTGTGTTGTGGTATGGGCGATAAGTGAAGCCAGCGGGCCCGGGGCGGCGGCCATCTTAGGATGCCCACTCTACCGAGTCCCGACTTTCTCGTACAGCTCATCATAATTCACAAATACTAACCTTTCCCGAGTGTTTTTTTGCATTATATCCTGATGTAAATAGATAGAGCAGTTATCAATATAATTACTTTAGCTATTTTAAGCCTTTTCTCCATTACTATTGCGCTCTGAATGAAGTGAGAAGAAAAGTTATTCCCGGTCCCCTTACCTTGTCTCTACGCACCATTTTACTTTGGATACACAAAAATCAACGATTAGAAGCGAACATATACCAATTTATTAATAGCATTACATTAATTGAGTGGATGGTGAGTTCCCTCACTTACTGGTTCTTAAATAATACTTAGTTAGTGTTTTTCCTAACATAACAGCCTCTTACTTTAGCAGTGGTTGCTTTTGCAAGATGATGCAAACGTATCTTGCAATATGCAAGCACCACTGCTTTAATAAGAGAAAAAATGTGATTATTATCAGGTGAACATTCAAACATATGGGAATCATGTGTTTTAAATGCAGTGCTACCAGTCTCTTTCAATACAGAATATGCAACTAGAGAGGAAATTCTGGGAATGTTACGTAGCTCTTTGTCATGACTTTTCACCATTTTCTGAAATATTTTCTCTGTTGATCTGCAGACAGACACAGCACTCATAGAGGGCTTTATCAAGCCGCCTTTGTCCTTAACCAGTATCAATGCACAACTTTTATCATTGTTCTTAATTTCTGTTGCTGTAAGTGCAGACAAGCAGTCTGGACATGAAATATTTCTCTTTACCATTTTAACTGCATATCCGGCAATGTAACCTACTGCAGCTTCCTTTATAATCTGACACATCTGTAAAGTTTGGACAGTCTACATAATCATGATCTTCTTGGGCAGGACTGCGAGGAATGATATCATATCTTCTTGCCATCATAATATCTTCAGTTTTATCCTCTAAAGCTTTCTTCATGACACTGCTAGATGTTGCAGATGTGAGCACTTCAGTGAGGTCTTGTGCAGAGACATTCCCGTTTGACGTTTTTATTTCATGCCTCAGAAGGAGTCTCTTGTATGCTGCCATGAGGTTTAACGCAGAAGGGTTATTTCGAAAGCCACCAGATGCTCGAATTGCACAGAAAGAGTTCTAAGTGATCCTGTGACAGCTTATAAGTTAGAAAGTACTGGAGTGGCTTATTTACACCTACAAACTGTTTATAAAGTGCCTGAGCACTCTTAATGGCAGCCAAAAAACCAATGAAAGGTGTCTTTCTAGAAGTTTTGTACATGAGGATGTCATCAGAATTAGTGATAGTCATTAGATAAGCAAATGCTTGATCTAAGAATGACATTGAAACTACTTCTGTCTCAGGTTGAAGTGCTGCTTTCATTCCTCTAGCAAATTTGTTTCTCGAGTTCAGTACATCAAAAAGTTTATCAGCCATTTGCAGAAATTTAACTGTACCCTGACAATCCTTAAAACTGTGGGAGATGTAATGAATCCCGACAGAAGATTAATGCATCAGCTACACTAGAACTCAGTGTTTGCGCAGCAAGTTTTACTTTCATCTTTTGAGTGTGCCATGAAAGATGGATATCCCTGAGTTTATTTCCTAAATGAAGGCCCTCCTCTTCTTGAAGTTGATGCAGTGCTTGAATATATTTCCATTCTATTTTATTTCCTGATCACAGAGAAGCGAGAACATCTTACCTGTTTTGAATTTAGCGTGAGACTGGGCATCCCAATATGGCCGCTGAGCCACTTCCGGTTGCGTCACTTTCAAACCAGGGTGGCGCACTCTATATGTATAACTCTGTGGCTCACCGCTTGTGCCCGCGGGCACAAGCGGTGAGCCCGTCAACAGGCAAACTGCTCGCTTGTGCCCGCGGGCATTGCCCGCTCGTGTGGACAGGGCTTTACTGACTCTCCAGCAATCAACATGCATAAACCTAAGCGTTCTTCCTCGTGTTCTGCATCTATTCTGCGAACCTTTTTCTTACTGCTTTTCTCTTACTTGCCCAGCCTCGCATACATCGTTATATTTCCTTTACTTCCTCACTCCCGTCCTTCCTCTCCTCATAGATTCCTTCACCCTACCTTTCCCCTTCTCTCCTTTGTATCTCCATTTGCCTCTTCCTCACCTCGCTTTATATGCATGCAAATGTTCCCTATTCTGATTTGGAGAAGGATCCAAGTCAGGCCGAAGATTTTGCAATAAATAACCTTTCTATATGTGCGAATAATTCTCCCAGATTTCCATCGCCTCTTGTGCCACCCTCAAGGCCAGGTTTCATGTAACTCATTGCCCGATATCCCACCGTTACTCCCCTTTACACCTTCTAAAGTCCCGTCCACACGAGCGGGCAATGCCCGCGGGCACAAGCGAGCAGTTTGCCTGTTGACGGGCTCACCGCTTGCGCCCGCGGGCAAATGCGTAAATTGCCAGGGGCAATTTACGCATTTGCCCGCCTGCACAAGCGGTGAGCCCGTCAACAGGCAAACTGCTCGCTTGTGCCCGCGGGCATTGCCCGCTCGTGTGGACGGGGCTTTACACTCTTACTACTTTAACTTGGCCTTGTGTCAGGAAAATGATGTACATATGTAGCAGAGTACTTTTTTTTTTTTTTTAAATCTGCCACTGAGCTACGATGAATTATCTGTAAAATGACAGAAATCTCGGTAAGTAAATGGGGTTAAGCGATGGTGTCCACCCGAAGGCACTATCATCATTTTCTTTCAGCAAAATCCTTTCTAGAAATTAATTATGTGCACAATACACAGTGCAAAGTGCGTGGTGTTTGCAAAATTAAACCTGCCTGTTTCAAGATTTCGCTGAAAAATAACGTTCTCATTGTAAAAGTTTTCAGTTTTCCATCAAATGTATGATATGCAGGAAAATAAGAGAATGTTGAATTTCTGCCCTCCAGATGCCGAACACGAACAAACGCATGAGACATCGTGCAAGCCAGGTTTCTCTTAATAAATATCATTAATTTGGTGGAATTTGTAGATTTTTTGATATTATGCAGGGTGATATAACAGGGACATTTTAGTAACATTTATAGTGCTGCTACTCCTATTACCGTTACTGCTACTTCTATTATTACTACTGCTACCACAATACTACTACTACTACTACTACTACTACTACTATTATTACTATTACTACTACTACTACTACTACTACTACTACCACTACTACTTCTACTACGACTAATAATAATAATAATAACGACGAGCACTAGGAAACCACATATGTCCACCAAGGTAGACAAATATACGAAATGAAAGGCTTTCCTTAAGGAATATTATGAAATCGTTCCTCTTTCTTTACCTTGTATCAGTCGTGAAATATGCATAACGAAATGATCTCAGTGTTTGTCTCTACCTTGGCCTTGAATTTAATCCCTTACTTTTACATAATAATTTTCCCTCAGTCCTCTGTCAACATCCCAAATTTGGTCCAGTTCCATCCAATATTTTTTCAAGTTGCTAAATAGAGAGAGATCAGTCAGGTCAGGTGCGGGTAAGGAGATGGGTCTATTATGATGTGGCAGGGGTAAAACAGCTCTGCTGTCGGGCCCTGCTGCGTATGTCACTGATTGCACTGCGCAGTTGACCCTTGTGCGGTGTGATGCGGTGTGGATCTGTCCCTTCTTCCCTTTGGGGCTAAGATGCGAATGAATGTGTTTGAATGGATGAGTAAATGGGGAGTGTGTCGTCCTGTCTCGGCTACCTCCCTTTCCTTGGGGGAAGCAGCCTAGGTATATAGATAGAGATAGATAGATAGCTAACAGACTGACCGATAAAACTGACAGTCAGACCAAGCCATAAACATATAATCATTGGCAGGGGTACTAAAAACATAACCGCACAAGATATGCTGTAGTCATCATCATCATCATCATCATCATCATCATCACACTGGCAACATACCAACGCTCCGCTATACCTCTGAAAACAACTAAAATATTTGCATGGGGCTTGATCTCTCTGTTCCGAGACCATTCACCTGAGGTGAGCTCTACAGGAACCTAATGATGTGCGATGTGGCCAATGCTCGTAAGAGTATCTTCTAAACAGAGACAAATATACCGAAAAAATTGAACAGGTTACTGTCTAGAATGATATTTGAAGAAACCTTTTTTTTTTTTTTTTTTTCCCCCCCGTGCGTGCGGCACTCCTTTCCAATACTGTATGTTTATGAAAGGTTTTCAAAAGAGAAAAGTTTACCCACGTACGGTTGAGAGAACTCAGTGTAAACTAGAAGGCACTCAGAAAGCGCTTACCTCCTCCAATGTTCTTGCAGGTTCCGGATCAGGATTCGCTTCCAAATTTAATCAGTTCTCCTTTGGCCCATGGCCCACCCTTCCACAAAATATGACTGAAATTCACTGAGAACATTTGGAGATATCGCGTGGACATACAAAGAAATAAACAGACAAATATAAGGTAGGTAAATACATAACTTCCTCCAACTTCGCTGGCGGAGGTAAAAACTGGAACGAAATATCCTTTCATTTTCACTCTGTTCTCTTTGGTTCTGAATAGGTTTCTCTTTGTTTTTAAATGCTGTTCCTGTTCATTGTTTTCGCTAACCAGCTAGTAACAGATGAATAGCTGAACTGCGAAGTATTACATTATTAAAAAAAAAAAAATCATTAACCGGATTCAGATTCCTTCTCCTCCTATTCCTCGTCCTCCTCCTTCTCCTTATCATCATCATCATCATCATCATCATCATCATCACCATCATTTTTTTTTGAGGGGGGGGGATGGAGAGTGGGGGAGTGCGTCACACCTATCCCTGTCAGGAGTGTAGGTGCCCGGATAAGCTACTCATGTATGAAATTTATGGCAAAACTGACCAGTTCTCGTTTCTGAGAGAAGTTACGTGACGAATAAACCCCAACCAGACCTTGGATTTAAATAATTCATGTTTTACATCCGGTTGGGGCATCTTAACCAACAGGACCAAGAAACATCTGTTGACTACATGGTTACTACCCAACGTTGGGATTACTTTTGGGGGTTACGTAAATGATATGACTTGTATGTCAATGTAGAGTCACATGAAGATAGGACTACATCATATGAGTGGATATTGGTTGCCTAGCCTACCAGTAATCGTCAACCAGTTTTTCATTAATATATTCAAAGCTTGACCTTTTAGTCGTAGAAGTATTTTATATCTTCTTGTTACCGTCAGACGATTTTATTCAGCTAAGGATAGACTGTTTTGTGAAGTAGTTAGCAGCGGCCCGTTAACTCCCTAATACTATGCCATCATTTATGTTGGATAGTCTGCCACCCGGTGATCCTGTTCAACTTAAGAAATAAAGGGTCAAAATCAAGAATGCCTTTGTTCCTAATGAGGGTGAGTGTGTGACCCGTGTTGAAAAAGGCGTGTCAGGCTGAGCACGTTGCCGAGGTGCTGCATTACTATGGCTCCCGTCCCTTCCCTCGCTCTCATCACCTCGGCACAGGGTCTAGTCAGCGTTCACAGACAGCCCTAGCACGTATTCAATATGGACGGTGAGTGTTAGCGCCGAAGTGGTGACATACAGGATACAACCTCCCTCCCCTCTCCGTTACTGGTAAAGAAAATAAAAATGAAAAACCATGTGAGCTATGCATGGAGAGTAACTTCGCTGATTGTGAACGCACTGGGCTAATTTGATTTGTCCTTCATGTGTTTTTTTCCTGAATCTATACAAAACTACGCAATGATTGCACTAACTTGCATTTTTTGCAATTTGTCTTGATTTGCAAAGAGGCAGTGTTGGCATTCTGAGTCAGCTTCAATATTCCGGCACCCTAATGGTCGGACCGTGGGAAACAGTGGGAGGACCTGTGCTAGAACAGAAGAGAAGGGATGGTCAGAGCTGAGGGTAAAGCGGATTCACAATATGACTGAAATATGGAGGGCAGGTGGTGAATGTTAGGTGAGTGGCCAGATGGGACAAACTGACAGTGGAAAGGACAATGGAAACTTGTATCGCGGGACTGCAATGGAGACACGGGTTACCGGTGCCTGGTGAGAGGTAAAAATACTGTGGCCAATACATGTGTTTACCTCTCGAATTCGATGAAATATTATATATAGTTGTGCTATCTCCAGAAAATTTTACTTAGTTTAAGAGACGTTTTATGGATCGGTTATTAACTATTTCCTAACATGGTGCCGAATAAAATCGTATAGTGTTAGGAATAGTTGTTTGCGAAAGACAATCACTGTGGTGAAATGGTTAATCCCTTCAACCCGAGGACCGACGAAAACACAATTCCAGGTCCTCTCCCTGTACCTACGCACGTGGTCATTTCTTTTATGGCCAATTTTATCTCCCCCTTTAACCGTCCCACTCCTCACCTCCCTCACCTCTACACCTTCACCCATCCTGCTTCTTTACCCTCACTGTTTTCCCTCTTGCCTCTTATCCTTCCTTCTTGCTTCTCCTCACCCTCTCACCACTTCTCACCCTCTTTACCTTCCTCCTCCCTCATCACTGCCATTCTCTCCCTTCCCTCTCACTCCCTCATGCTCCTTCCTCAGGTTCTTGATTCCCCCACTCCCCTTGTCCCCCCTCACTCTTATCCCCTAACTTCTGTCCCTCCTCACTCTTGTCCCAGTCACTCTACCCCTCGTCCCCTTACTCCCCCCCCCCCCGTCTTATCTCGTTCCACCTGGCCGCTCAACACTGCCTCGTCAGGTGTTTTCCCTTCATTCATTTACATTTCTCTGACGGTGTAAACTTTGGCGCTAATGTCCACAAAACACTCCCGACAGCGGCCTTCACTTGACTGCCTGACACGTAGCTCCCAAATTCCCACCTGATACACAAGGGTTTCGGGCCATTAACACTCCCAGATAAGCTCCATATTCCTAACTGCTAAACTGTTAACACTATCCAACACAACCTTGCATCACTTTTAAACATACTTGGAGTTTCATTCTCTCGGGATTTATCTTGGAAAGATCATATTACCTCTCTTGTAAAATCTGCATCCAAGAGATTAGGCGTGCTAAGCCGACACCGTGCGCTCTTTACCCTTGCATAGTTGTTGACTTTATACACGAGTTTTATTCGCCCCTCTGTAGAATACAACTCTCTCGTGTTGGGAGGCTCCCCACATACACCTCTTCTCAACAAGGTGGAGTCAAAGGCTTTTCGTTTCATTAACTCTCCTCCTCTTACTGGCTCCCTTCAACATCCCTGTCTTCGCCGCACTGTTGTTTTTTTCTCTTTTCTATCGTTACTTTAATGATCACTGCTCCTCTGAGCTGTCTGCTTACACCTCTCCACCACCAAGACAGGCGCGTAGCACCCGTCTAGCAACGAAGTCTCATCCCTTTTCTGTCCAACTTTCTAATGCAAGAGTTAACCGTTACTCCCAGGCCTTCATTTATGCAACAGGTCAACTCTGGAACTGTCTTAATCTGTCTGTATATCCTACTGCCCATGACCTCCAGTCTTTCGAACGCAGTGTGTCCAGGCATCTCGAAGTGAACGAATCTTGAATTTGGCTGTCTGTTATCTTAGTTTCGTTTTTCCTTGTAAGGAACAATCTTGCGGACTTCTGGCATTTGGTTCCTTCTTCCTTGCATTAAAAAAAGAAAAATCAAGCTCCTATGGCTCCTCAGCACTAACTTTGCATATAAGCAGTGACGTTGCATATTCCCCACTAATAAACACGGGTATATGAATCATTAGCAGTTTCAGGCACTTGACATTCCCGAGTGATAAACACGGAGATACGAGCCATTAACATTCAAGCTTCCATGACTCACTCTCAGCTGAATTAAATCATCTGGTGTTAGCTGGAACAATAAAATAAGACCGTTCCGCCAGGGGAGAGATAGAGGTGCCAGTTAACACTCAGGCTTCAATGATTCACGAACAGCTGAATAAAACCGTTTGGCTTTGGCTGTAATATAATACTAAGAATTCCCGAGCACGAGGGAGTTAACCACTTCTCTACAATGGCTTTCTTTTTTAATTACCCGTCCCCGTCCACGGAGGGGCTCGGGGACTGGTATTGTTTTCACTCGGTTTGTCTGTTTGTTACCCGTCCCCGCCCCGGAAGGGCTCGGGAGTGGGTATTGTTTTCATTCGGTTTGTTTGTTTGTTTGCTTGTTTTTTGTTTGTATGTCTGTTAACAATTTTATGCGAAAACTACTGGTGCGATTTTGACTAAAATTACAGGGATGATGGGCTATGACCCGATAAAGGATTAAATTCTGGGCCAAACTGAGCAAAGGCTGAGGCTGTAGGTCCAAAAAATGAAAAAAAGAAAAAAACGGGTAAAAAACAGTTTTTTTATTTTTTATTTTTTCGCCATAACTCCTTTCAAATTCGTCATATCGACATGAAACCAAAAAACTGAAGGTGCATTTTTTAAATCTGCATCCTGTAACATGCCTCATTACATCAGGGGGGTCACCCCCCAGTTAGCTGTAGGGGGGTCAATGACAGGTGGGTCGTGCCTAAAATTTCAAATTGGCATAAAATCGTCAATTTTCACCCGATTTACTCCAGATTTGATATGTGACATGTTTTACTAGATCTCCTGTTGTGTTTATACGTCAGCATTAAAATGACTGCCGGGGACAGGTCTGCTGTGCCTTGGCACCGCTTCTTGTCTTTCTTCTCTTTCCTTTATTACTTTGTCTTTCATTACTCTTCTGTTTCCTTTTCCTCAGTCACTTGATACATTCTCTCTCTCTGTCTGTGTCTGTCTGTCTGTCTGATATCGATTACCTTACTTTCTTCCTATCCTTTTATCCTCTTGTTTATAACTTTCATAATTCTGTCCTCTCTCCCACTAATTATTCTGTTTGCTCTCTTTCGCTCGATCCCTTTTCTCTTCCCTCTCCCTCCATCTGTCTTTCCTCCTGCCTTCTCTGTTTTTTACATTACCTCCCTTCTCTCGATATCATATTGCTCGCTTCCTCCCTCCCTATTACATACTATTTTCCTAGATTCCCCTCTATTTTGTATTACTATTTTCCATTGCTGTCTATTAAAAACTATCATTTCTCTCCCTCTATCCGACTTATATTACATAGCTTCCTTCCTCTCTCTTGTATCTTTGCACTATTCCTCCTTCCTCTGTGTTGTAGATCATTTTCCTTCTATCCTCTCAACTTATTTTTACATTCCTTCCTTCGTTCTTTTCTTTTGTTTGGCATTTGCATCCCTTTTTGCATCTTTTTCCTATACATTTTTTTTTTCAGTCTGTTTCGTTTATCTTTATTCCTATCACCTGCCTCTCTCGCTCCCTCTCTGTCATTCTTCCATATCACTTTAGTTCGTTCGCTTCTTTTATAACTTTCCTTCTTTCCTCAGTATTTTATCTCTTTTTCCTTACTTCTCCTCTAACAGAGTTTCTGTCTTTCCTTCCGTCCTCTATCCTTTCGCATTCTTCCCTCCTTCTTAATCCTCCTTCCGTTTTCCTTATCGTTTCAGTCTCTTTCTTTCTGTTCCGTTTCTGTATCTCTCTCACACTCCTTCTTTCCTCTATATCCTCCTTCCATTCTGTGTAGCTATAATTCCTTTGATCCCTTTCTTCCCTCAAAATCTCCGTTCTATAACGTTTCCCTCTTGTTCTTTACTGTATTTTAACGCTCTCAATCTTTCCATTTTATCACTTTCCTCTTTCCTCTATCTCCTATATATAATCTATCACACATCTCCCTTCCACTCCATGATGACATTCTTCCACCACCTTCAGTGTTTTCCTGCCGTTTCATTTTCCCTGTCTCTCACTTCCCTCAATATCTCTCTTTTCAATTCCTTTCCGTTAACTTCTCTTCCTGTCAGTTTCCATGCTTTTTTTTTTAAAATCTATCAATCACGGTTCTTTCCTTTTATGTTTTCCCTCAATTCGGTTTATCATTCATTCTCTCTCTCTCTCTCTTTCTCTCCCCCCTTCCTCTTTATATTTCCCCCGTCTGGCGCCCCCTGGGAAATACATATAGTTAGGTAGTTAGCCGTAGTCTCCCCATAGACAGCTTGGGGCGTGAACGTGGGAGAAAAGTTATGTGGGAGAAAAGTTATATGGGAAAGGAATATGATTTCTCCTCCTACCGGCTCTGATTTTTCGAGGGAAAGGGGAAGCTGCGTGGCGAGGGATTATAAGACGTGAGTTGTATAATCAGACATATTGTAGTTATGTATGTGTGGTGAGGAGGATGGGGTGGGTGGGACTGGGGTTTGTGTGTGTGTGTGTGTGTGTGTGTGTGTGTGTGTGTGTGTTTCGTCAATACGGGGCACGGGAAGGGAGTGGGAGGCGGAAATCAGAACTAGTTGGAGTTGTTGTAGGTTTTGATTTTGTTTTTTACTTCGCACTTTTTTGTGACCTTTCCACACATTATCTCGAAGGCTGTGATTTGTAGTCCTATCACTGGTAATTATTTAGGAACAGATTTTAATCACCTCTCTCTTCTTCGAGGGTATTATAGTAATCTTAGGAACGACCTCTTGCTAAAAAAGGGCTAGGCAGAGTCGCCATTACTCTTATCACGTCGAGATATTCCCTTCCAGCTGAATGAAGGGTATTTGAAGGAAGTGAACATAAGTCATCAGCGTGAACATGTTAGCCATTGAGCAGCGAGAGGTGTCCCCGTGCTGAGTAAGGCAAAGAACGCAACTCGGCAGCGGCTGTTTATTGTTGACGAAACATAGTCAAAAACTTTCAGTTCTCTATCTCCCCTACCCCTTCCTCCTCACCTCACGTACATAATCACAGTATGTCTTATTATACAACACACACAAACACACACACACACACACACACACACACACACACACACACACACACACACACACACACACACACACTACGTTCACTTTAGTTTTTTTTTTTTCTTAAGTTATGCCGTATTTTTCCAGGCCACCGGAAGAAGAAAAATTTCAAAGTGCATTTTGTTCGCACAAGCAGTTACCACAGAACTCAAAACACATTTACAGAAGTACTGAAAGGAAAAACAAACATTTTATCTTTTCCAGTTACTTGACATTTTGATCAGGCTTCTTAGTTTGTGGTCATTAAATAAAACAGTATGCATTTGTATTTAATTTCACTTCTCCACAGGGTATGAATGAATGACCGTCAGCAGTATAAAAACAAATGTTGGGTTCCCCTTTTATTCAGTGGCAGATTCGCCTGTGGAAAGTGAAGACTAAAATGTGAAAGTGAAAATGGAAGGTTTAAAGAGGAAGAGTAGAAAATAAAGTTGGACAGATATTGGGACAAGAGAGAGGAAGTCAGAGAAAAGAGAAGATGGCAATGATGGTGCTAATAAGGACAAGAGAAAGTAAAGAGAATAAAGGGGAGGTGTGGAAAAATGGATGAGCTGGGAACTGAAGGGGAAAATTGGAATGAGGGTGGAAATGAGGAATGAATGAGGGCAGCAATGGAAAAGGAAAAGATGATACCTAATTTGAAGGTTTAATGAGGACCTCTCTGGGAGTATGTAGAATAAAAATGATGCTCTGGTGATGACGATGACGAAGAGTGGAATAAGAGATGAGCTACGAATCTGGAGCGGAAAATAGCATTGAGAGTGGAAATGAGTAAAGACAGCAGTTGGCATCACATGATTAGGGGAATGAAGACGATCAGTCCGAAAGCTCCAACAAAAAAATTTTATGAATACTTTGAACAGAAATGATGTTTTGGTGGCAATGACAGACGAAGACACAGACAAAACTGGGAGAGAAAATGCAGTCGAGGATACGAATTATTGAGATGGGGATCTGAGGTCTCTTCCACTATGGCATTTATTTCTTTCATTTTATTTATAGTATTTATTTATTTTTGTTAACGTCACTGAACAAAATATTTATTCATTTTTTTTTTTTTTTAGTGATCTTAGGCAGAGTTGTTATGAAGCGCACGAGCCATTAACATAATATTACAGGGGGTCCGATCGAGCGAAGCGAGAGGAAACCACCATAATAATCTTGTAGGAGCGCTAGTAGTGAGGGAAAATGCAAGCACCTGAAAAAAAAAAAAAAAAAAAAAACGCCAGGGAAGATATTGTATCTGTCTTCGCTGTGACGTAAAAGTAATGATTTTTACATGATTTCGTTAGATAAGCTTTCACTAAGATAAATCAGTGAGGTATTTTTTAAGCAATTTAGCTTTAAGCATTTAATAACTGAAAATCAGACACACAGTTCTGTGTGTCTACTCAAAGGAAAAAGACACTCGTGTTGGAACAAATAAAAAGTACTAAACGCGGGAGCCTCTGGGCCATTCATTTAAAGTTCTTGATGTAGTGTGGCGAGGGAGGGTGATTTTGTACGGCGTTAAGTGGCTTCGCTAAAACCACTAAAATGTACAGAAGTTAAATACTTCTCGTCCAAAAATTATTAATGGGTCGGAGGGACAGAGTTCTCCCTAGGGGTAATTTCGCTCCTTTGAATATGTCATCATAGTGAATGAGGCATCCCCTTCATTGCGATAACATGTTTTATTCATGCTACGAACAGCGAGATTTATTCGGCTTTAGTGAGACTTTTCGAATTCCATGGCTTAGATACAGCCTTCATTAACCGCTTCTCTGCACAAGGACATTCCTAAGATGAATAATATCGTCTGTTAGCAGCAAGAATAAAAAAAAACATCATAGTAGTTAAATGATAAGACCTGCCATTCATCAATTACTTTTTGAGATGAGGAGAGCTTCTCAGTACTGAAGGGATAAATGAAGACTAAACCCAACAAGTCTCGCGATTCTCCCCTAACCAGAATGGACTAGTCTGGAGGTAACAAAAAAGTCATCGTAAAGGAGCTGATAAGTTGTCCCTGATGATGGAGTCTTCATTAATGAAGCGGTTGGAACGACCGACTGGGGGGAAAGAAGTAGGAGAGTTTTTTTTTTTTTTTTTTTTTTCTCGGTCGTAGGAAGGGTGGAGCACTGGGTTTAGGCTCACAGACTTACACTTTATCGCCTGTCGCAACTATGATTTGTTTTTCACCGGAAAGACAAGGTAAAATCATTGCGGAATTTTCCCCTCACCTTCCTTCTTCCAAAAATAATTCCGATTTACGAGGAAACTGACTGTCAGCATCTTTTTGCTGATAAACAAGAGCCATTGGAAGACCCTGCACTCTTATTCTATCCTTCCAGCAAAAGTCAATCTTAATTACGGCTGAGATATGATTGTAAACATGCTTGTGAATCAGGGTCCTGATTTTTTTTTTTCCCGTTTGCTCAGACTGTGTAGCACCTCTTCTTCAGTGACTTACTTTGGATATTCGAGCAACATACTCCGGCCACTTTGACTTACATTCAGTTGAATAAAATCATCTGGAATTACCTGGAACAGAAGACCTGAAAACTGTTCCGACCACCAGGGAGTTAATGGTACAAATAGAACAATGATGGCGCAGTAATCAAACTGAGAAAGTGGAAGTATGAACAAGCCCCCAGTATTTGACTATAATTTCTTAAGTATGTGATGACAGAACACGTCTGACCTTTTTGTGCCGTTGTTGACTGCACTTTGTACTGTGGAATGAAGACTTCCTATTAGTTACACGTATTCCATTAATGAGTGTCAAAGATTAATGCATTCCATACTCTCTCTCACTGTCTGTTTCAGTAGTGTAACTTTCGCTACCATGACCTGCTCCAAGCTGAATAAAATCATCTGGTGTTAACTAGAACAGAAAACTCGAGTGGTGCCGACCATTAGAGAGTTAATATCCTTAAAGTTTATTAGTTGTCAAAGTTGTCGGTATCAAGACATAACCACATTGGAAGGAAATACTACTGTAAGGCTAGAGAAGAAGTGCTACAAAATTTTCCTAGCCAACGAGAAGACAGACTTAAGTACTACTGACTCTCAAACACTGTGATATATATATATATATATACGAGTATATATATATATATATATATATATATATATATATATATATATATATATATATATATATATATATATATATATATATATATAGTTCTTTCAGACTGAACATAAGTTCTTTCAAACTAAATATTATTGGTCACTTATTGTCTTGGCGCTTTTAACATCCTCACTGTGATGACGCTTATTAATTTAATTTTTGCTACTCCCACAAGATTTAATTCGACTCAAAGAAAGGATCTCTATAAGTGAAGGAAACTTTCATATCCATTACAATATCTAACCAGCTTAATTAATCTTACCCATCAAATCATCTTTCCAGCCTAATCACTTAGATCTACAATATATTATTTATCCAGTTTAATCTGTCGTAACTATCACCACCACCACACTACCATCATCATCATCATTTTACCCCTCTTTCGCACTACTGCTGGGTTGGGATGAATCCAGAAAAAGGAAGAGAACAGAAAAAGGGGGCACACATCCATCCATTCATCATTCAGGACTCCATTTATCAAGCCAAATGATTCTCACAAAGCTGCCCAGCCTAATCAGCCGCATCCCTTATCATTATCTACCCAGCAATCAGTTCTTCAATCTCAGCCTGATTTGATCCCTGTCACCCTACAATCTACCACAGTGACCTCTGACCACACAGTGACCATCTCCATCCTGTAATCCACCTGACATCCCCCCGTCTCCCCAACAATTCCTTAGTCTTGGGTCCTTATTGTCGTCAGCTAAAGAGGCTTCAGTATCATGCACCCCTTCACTCCAGTGACGTATTTCCATAACGTTCAAGCTGTCCTCACATGATTTCATTCAATTTAGAAGGGTACCAAGGAAGTGAAAGGGTTAATGAAGGCTGTATGTAGCCTCTCATATTTCATAGCTTAAAAAAAAAAAAGTATGGGTAACAAGAATAAACCAAACGACTTCCACGGCATTAATCTATTTATGCCAAGGGTTTGTGTGTGGGGGATTTTTTCTGGAAGTGTACTATAGTCTGTTTGATTGACCTGTGTACCTGAGATGTATGGGGCAAGTAGGGTGTGTTTTTTTCGCGACTGCTGATTGGCCGCCGACGATCACTGAGGTAAAAGCATTCATGTATTGTAGTGCAACATGTGGACGAAGGTGTACACCGTGAGTGTATATTACAGTGCAACATGCGGAAGTAGGTGTACACCGTGGGTGGATGTAGAGCAACATGCGGACGTGGGTGTACGCCATGGGTGGATAGTTTGCTTCAAACATCACTCATCGCTTTATAAAACTTTATAACAGATTAATTTTATTTATAACTAGACTTTTAAAGCTAATTTTGACCTCTTCAGCTTCGGAAATTATTCCATATTTAATCTGGCTCCTTGTATTGAAGGCAATTAAAAAATATATACATGTGTTAAAATAAGAAGAGGTGTAGATTTAAATAATCGGCGGTCAATCAGCAACCGCAGTTCAAACACACCCTACCCGCCCCATATATCTCAGCTGCACAGATCAATCAAACGGGGTATAGGCGTACCGCACTCCGCCTATCGGTTCATAGTCGCGAAGCTCATAGGTCCGCACCTTGGGGTTCCCCCCTTTATTAGTTTTAGAAAACGCCCGGTTCCGTCTTATGATTATAAAGCATTGGCCACAAATAGGTTAATACTCGTATAATCTGATCCACCCTACAGTCCACCACATTGATCTCTGTCTGGCCTCTGACAAGCTCCAGTAATCCCTTCCGACGTCCCCCTGTCACTCCAACAATACCCAGCCTTAGTCTACCAACTGATCACCGGAAAAGGGGATTCGGCTGAGAGATTAACGACCCGTCAGAAGCTAGATTAGTAAGCGGGCGTTCCCCCATGATATGGACGACAAAAATGTGATTGGATTTTGAGTTTTTGAATGCCTCGACTTGCTTATTTTTCCCTCTCTCCTTGATGCCAAGAGTACGAAAAATCAAACTACAATGACTGTAAGCCCAGTAAATTTCCTGCAATTAAAAGGATTTCGATGGCTTTGCAAAATGCAGAGGAATTTGCCTACACTAATATGTTTCATTGTGTCAACAGTGGGTCTGAATTGCGAGGTTGCTTTAGTCGGTGATCGCCATTTCACCATCACCACATTACTCTATGTTCCTTTGATATTTAAAAGAAGTAAGTAACATTTTAAAGAATATTCACACTTGAATTCGATGATGTGATATTTGGTTTATTCTTTCCACCTCCAGAGGATTATGTTTTACTTAGGAAAGGCATATCTTACTGAAGAGTTAATGAAGGCTATACCTAACCATCCAGTCCGAAAAGCATCCTGTTAACGGAGTAAAATCGTCTAGCAGAAGCAATAAATATTAAGTCACCCACCAGATGGAGTTACATATATTCTTCAAATTTGATCACTGAGGATACAGATGGAAGAGTTCCGCCTAACTTCACGAGAAAACAGCCCTGTGAGGCTCATATCCTCCTCTCTCCTTCGTCACCATCAGTGGCCGGAGACGGGAATTACAAGCCACAATAAGCCCACAATAAAGTTCTGGGAGAAGCTCGATTAGCCCCATTCTTCGGCCGATCCATAAAGGTCTCTGAGTCGGTATTCATAAGCCCTACTAAATTTACTGCATATAGTGTATAAAATTACTTATGCATGCTTTTATTTTCACACACAGAGCTCTGAAATTCTTCTTTGTCAAACGGAATAGGAAATGAACAAAGTATGAAAAGTAAACGATCTGAATCAATAGATATCGGTAATCGAAACTTGCTAATCGTAAAATTTAGTCAGGACTTAAAAAAAAAAAAAAAAAAAAAACTCCGCGGATTCCACTAATGTCCTCCTTCCTCTATAACTCTCGTTTTCTTTTCCGTGTAACTGGACCACGTTTCCCCGTCTGACAGAAAACGGGAGGCGGCAGTATGGTTCCTTATCTTTCTCTTTTCCTGCGTGACACATTTTTCCTCTCCCTCTTTTTTCTGCGCGGCACATTTTTCATTTCTCTCTTTTCCTACGTGGCAAGTTTTTGTTTTTTCTCTCTTTCTACGTGACACATTCTTTTCTCTCTTTTTCTACGTGGCTCATTTTTCTCTTTCTCTGCATGGCATAATTTCCTTTTTTATTTTTCTATGTGACACATTTTTTTCTTTTTCTACGAGGCACATTTTTCTCTTTTCTCATTTTCTACGCGATACATTTTTCTTTTCTCTCTTTTTCTACGTGGCACATTTTTCTCTTTTTCAACCTTGCACATTTCTCTCTCTCTCTCTCTCTCTCTCTCGCTCTCGCTCTCTCTCTCTCTTTCTCTCTCTCTCTCTCTCCCTCTCTCTCTTCGGCGATAACCATACCGCAAAACCGCAATCCCATTTAGCCATGTATTTTTCCTCCTCTAGATCTGTTTCTGGGTTCATATAATCGTTCAGAATACATGATACTCTGAGAAATGTATGAAAGCATTGGGAATTCTTGAAAAGTTCTCTATCTTTCAATTAGACTGTCAAATCTGTCTGTCTGTCTGTCTGTCTGTCTCTCTTCACTTCTCATCTCTTCTCTTCTTGGCAATACATTTTCACTGCATCAAAAATGTCGTAAACCTTCTCTGGTGTGGCGTCTCTCATTCCCAACTCCAGCATCATTGAAAGATCACAGTTCTATAATTTCACTCTCAGAAGGAATGAGCGGTTTGGCCCTGCAACTCCCTCCCCCCCAAAAAAAAAAAAAAAAATCTACCCAATGTCTCCACACTATCCTCAACTCACCCTCCCTCTCCCTCACTGCCGACACACCTCCCACATGCCCCCCCCCCTCCATCACTGCCTCCCCCACATTCCCCCAGCCCGCTTGTCACCCTAATAATCAACCTCTCCTCCCTGTCCCCCACCCCCTAACCACACAGTCTCAACAATGGATTATTGGAATCGGCTGTTCCCGGCGCCAAGAGGAGCGGGGAACACTAAAACCTTATATTATGAGAATTCTTATCTCTCTTCCACCTCTATGTTTCCTCCTCGCCATTGGAACTTTGCTTACACTTTCTGATGACACATTAAAAGAAGAGTTACACGTCAGTGAAGAAGATATTCACAACTTAGAGACTTGGAAATACTTGAAATTTTGCAAGAATATGCATCACTACTTTTTCTAATTACTTGGTTCGGAATACTTTTGAGACGGGCTGGGTCGCCCACCATTCAGTCACTTGAAGTAATGCTGCCTTAAGATGACTCAACAGTGTACAACTGTACTCCGAGTAACAAGTCAAATGGTTTCTTGTACTTCAGGAAAATACCCACTACACTGGGTGGCAACCATATGACCACATGGGCGGCTGGTGTTCTAGCTGACAAAGGTGCAATTACCAGATATGGCCTATGCTCGTAAGGGTTTACATCCAAGGTACGGTTGGGATTAATGGTTCTCTTATTGTCGCGTAATATCTGAACTCTCACGTCATAACCGTAGCATTAAGATTCTAAGATCCTAATGGAGCAATGCAGGATTGAATTAATGACTATAATTCTTAATTCAGTCCTATATTGCTCCATGGGAATGTTGATAATTATCAACATTCCCATGGGAAGGCAGGACGGTCTTCACTCAGCTACAATACACTGACATACTTTTGTGCAAATTGCCATGTTAAAGAACACAGAAGAGTACAGGATCCCCCCAAATTGTCTGTTTGTGTGATCTGGCCATTGACCCCATAAGTCTCTTAAACACCTAAATAAAATAAAAATGTATAGGTATGGGCCTGAGGAAGCGGTGAAAGAAGTGTAAGACGAAATGGTGATGAAGTAAATGAATGGCACCAAACTGTAATAGTTTGATTGAGAGAAAGATGAAGAATATGGAGTGGAGACCTAATGATCAAAGTTTACGAAATACTTTTCATTATCATCATCTGTGCAATATTCAACGGTTGAAAATTAAACCAGTGTCAGATATCGTATATGCTGGTGTGATCAGCAGCCAAAGTGAAAGGCTTCACAAAATATCCACTACATGTTTCTTGCTCGCTGAAAGTTTTGGCGGGAAGTTCGTCATGATAAGAGCGGCGAAAGTTTTCCTCAGAGCAAGCAAGATGGATGCGGATGTTTTTAAAACTAAAATTGGCCAGACTGTGATTGACAGACATATGAGGCAGAGGAGCAGCCTTGGTGGGGAACACTTAGGTACAGTATTTCACGAAAGTTAGATTATAAAGATTTACCATTTTTGCATTTGCCTACTGTTGGTATGCGTTGAAACTAAGGTTCCGAAAATTAGTAACATTCGACGAAATCATGACAGAGTTGTGTGAGGTCCGTGGTGGAGTATAATATTAAGAGATATACTAAAGTTGCACTTAACACTAGTCCTTTTCCCACTCCACAGTTCGCTCGGAATGGTCTGCGTGAAGCCTTTCTCCGGGAAGGAAGTGGAGATGGAGGACTGGTACTAATAAAAAAAAAAAGTTGCCTTGTAACCTTAACAGAGAATGTTTAGGTCTAACTACGATATTTGTGGAGATTTTTTTTTTTTTCTTTTGAGCCTAGTGGTTAGAAAGGTGGTCTGGTTTCTTAATGGACGCTAGTTCGAATCCTTGCAGGGGCAACTAACAAGTAAAAAAAAAAAAAAAAAAAACTGGCTTTTTTGTTCTATTATAGGACTTACCGAAAAGTCGCAAAAACGCCTTCTCTACCAGTCCTGTATAGACCTGCCTCAAAATGGGGTAACATTCCCTATCCCCCTATCAGAAACTTTTACCCAGATTAAAGATAAAAATACTAAACTGGAGGACTAGGTACAGTTTTCATTAATCTCTCCACTTCCAGAGGACTCGACGGACCTGTATAAATCCTTCTGAAGGTACGAAATGTATATAAATGATATCCTTGTCTTATTCAGGGACAATGACGACTTGGTATTCAAAGTTTCTCAAGTTTGGTGGAAGGGAAGTTATGTTCAGCATAACTCTGGCGTCCGGGATTTTCTGGACTTTTATGGGTGCGAGATTTCAGTGTCCCGCCTTGCAGAAATATAAACGAGTCTCAAATGAAAGCAAAGAGAATTCATCCAACTTTCTCTCTTTGAACCAGTTATTGATCTTAAATTCGATGACGCCTTAAAGAAAACAAAGAATTCCTAGAACTTTCTCCTCTAGTACAGTAAGATAAACTTGAGAACTGCTTTATTATCTCATACTCGCTAATGTCAAGCATGGAAATTAAAAAGAGCTGGCAATTTATTACTCTCTTCATTCTAGCCACTTCACGCCAATGGTGAATTTTATTTTCTCTCTTCTGACTATTTTACTCAACTTAGGGGAGGTTTCTTGAGTTAGGCATCCCTTCCATAACACTATTCATTGAAAGCAATCGTTTTTAAGCTGAACAAAACTGACTGGAGTTAGTAAGAATATACTGAAAGATATATCGCCGCACAAACCGGGTAAACGAAAGCAAAGATTATTCACGGAACTTTCACGCCCTAACTCAGATGAACCTGTGCCTGGCTTATGTATATTCCATTACGACAACCTTGATAACTTGTGAGTGCCATTAACCCTTTCATGGTCAAGACAACTCAAGTATTCTGATCCAGCCAGTACCAGACAGTTATAATCAGCTAAAAGTGACGCCTGCAGCAGGAGCCAGAGTGATAATACTTTCACCATTATGTCGTCCATGCTCTGAATAACTGCAGTACTATACTGTATACTATTCTGGGAGACACGAAGCATTTTATTCAGCTGAGACTGAGTCCTAGGAGATAGTGTTAATGCTTGGCTGCTAACCCTCTCATGATCAGCAGTGGGGGAGGCGTGGCTCAATCGGTAGAGAGGTGGCCTGCAGTCCCACCGGACCCAGGTTCGAATCCCGGCTGGGGCAGGGAACAGTTTAAGGAATTAAATTTCATTAAAATCAGGCTTTACTGATCTACCAGAAGACCCGCCGACATGTAGTAAAAATACCCCCGCTAATACCAACACACCAGTCCTGTATGAGACAACCCTAGCATGTATTCAATATGGACGGTGGGTGTTAGCGCCGAAGTGGTGACATGTAGAGGTGTATGGTATGTAGGAGGACTGCTGGGCCTTGATAGCAGGCTGTGAAGCCTATGCCCAGAGTCGGACACATAAAAAAAAAAAAAAAACGCTAGTTTTCTTTTCCTGCTTATACCATATGGAGTTATTTCGGTACCACTGAGTCGCGGGAAGCAGAGAATGTTAGTATTCTCTCTCTCCCTCTCAAAATCTAGCGCAACGGTATAGGGCGCTGTGCCGGAAATGATACCACCCTGCTTCGCAGGAATGATAAAATCAAAAGGAGTAAAGAACTGGAGTATGTTAAAATTAATCATGAAGAAAGAGGTGCTAGAAAACTGTAGAGCAAAGACTAAATCGATCCAAAGTGTAGAGTTTAGTGTCAGTTTGGTGCTCAGTCATATTTGTTGCAGTTGTTATTGTACTCCGTTCCTATCTTCTCCAGAAACGCCATTCGCTCCTATATAGCTGCATCAGGACTTTCTTATCGCAAATACTCGGGCATCCTGCTGTATACCCCACCATAATTAGCGCCGCCCCTTTGAGCCGCAGTCAGCTGGTCACTTTCGAGTCAGCTGAGCCGACTCATCAGTGCGGGCAGAGGCAAACGACCCACTTTACCTGTAAATTGTCGGTAATGGATGATCCAGCTCACTAATTTCCCGTAATTGAAAATGCCAGCTGACTGGAGGACGGCCGAGGAGAGCTTTTGTACGGGTGTGCGTGAGATCTCCCCCCCCCCACACACACACGCAGAATGAGAGAGAGAGAGAGAGAGAGAACAATGTCCATTCGTTTGACGTGCTTCTTTAATTTCGTTCGTATTTGCTTGCCATATCTTTTCTTTCGTGTATCCATTTGTTCATCCATACGTGTTTCCGTCACTTTTATTTTTCTTAATAAGTATCCTCCCATTCGTCCAACCAGTTTCTTTCGTATATCCACTTCTCCATCAATGCTCTCATCTGTCTTCATTTCAGTGACGTGGATTATTTAACCTGGAAGATTATATATATATATATATATATATATATATATATATATATATATATATATATATATATATATATAATTGTGTGTGTGTGTGTGTGTGTGTGTGTGTGTGTGTGTGTGTGTGTGTGTGTGTGTGTGTGTGTGTGTGTGTGAGTATTCTTTATTAAGAAGATGCAGCTTTATCGACTTTTTTTTGAAGGGTACTTGAAAAGGGTACAAGCCAGAAAAACTGTTGCATCGTCTCAGTAATCTGCATTGATCTATGGGTATTTTTTTTCCTGTCACTTCGGTTTTGTTCATTTATTTCATCGACTTTATTTCTTTTCCCAATCTTTCTATTCATTACTCCACAGGTTCGTCCTTGCAAATATCTTTACTTTCCTTCTTGCTTCCTTATCTTCCGTCTTCCTATCCATCTGTCCACATATCTATCCTCACAATATTCGTCCCTCTTCGCGTTCATCCATTCTTATCTTATTTCATGCTGTTAATAATCTTCCTCTCCCTCTGGTAGTCAAACAGTTTGAATTTGGTCATACGGATTCCTTATACTGTTCTCCTCTCGTTTTATAAGTAGAACCACCCTTTCTTCTGCTCTTCCATTGTAGTCTTTTTGTTTATAGTCTTACTATTTTGTCCTTCGTTTACCGATCATTACACTGGCCTGCCTTTCAAAACTTTTTTTTTTTTTTTAAAGGTCAGAGGTTTTTTAACTGATTGAGGATCAGTTTCGCACGCCGAATTCAGAAATGCAATCCATTCTCTTCAATCAGGTCAGGTTTTTTAGATATGCTAAATTTGAAAAAACTGCGTGTATGGCTCAAATAGTGTTACTGAACCGGTGTTCATGAATTATGTTTTTGTCCTAAATTGTCACGGGTGCTTTTAAAAACCTTCTTTTCTGCATTTCATATCTGGATTGTCACTTCAATGAATCGAAAGTGCAAGAACCACCCTGACAGATTCTGCCATATCTGTGGAAAGGTGACCCTTTCAGACCGTCAGGTGAGAATTACAGATTTTGTCAAGAAACTGTATCACGCTTACTTCGGAGTAAAACTGGGCGACCAAGATAAGCTGTTCACCTCTCATATCTGTTGCAAAACAAGTGTTCAAAACTTACGGGCTTGGAGGAATAAAACAAAGAAGAGTATGCTGTTCGGTGTTCCAGTGGTGTGGAGGGAAGGTAAAGATCACACCGCAGACTTATTTTTGCATGACGAATCTACAGGGCATCAGTAGCAAGAACAAACATCATGTTCAGTACACCGACATTCCATCAGCCATCAAGCCAGTCCCCCGTGGCCCAGGTGTTCCTGTTCCTGAACCTGACATCAACATGGGATCGTCGTTCGACTCCAAGTCTGGAGATGCGACCGATGCAGACGAGTCTGGCACATTCGAGCCAACAGATGGAGACCGACCGGTGCCACTGAGTTAAACTGAGCTAGACAATCTGACCCGGCTCTTAAACTTGTCCAAGGAGTCTGATCAGCTGCGGCGTTCTCGCCTTCGTGAGAAAGGTCTGCTGGCACCGGTGACAACATTCTTATGGTATCGAAACCAAGATAAAAAGTTCCAAAAATACTTCTCGTCTGATGAGGTATCTTCTCTCGTCTACTGCAACATCGCCGACCTGATTGAAGCTATGAGTTTGAAGTATGACGCTACAGAATGGAGGCTTTACATCGACTCGTTGAGTAGGAGTCTCAAAGTGGTACTTCTACCTCGAGAGTAGGAGTCTTAAGGCAGTTCTTCTACCTAGGCCATTCATACCTGATTAGCCTAGTACATGGTGCTGTACCCTTCTTGCGATCTGCAACAACAGCCTGTCAAGCCTGTACGTACTGTATATAGCAGTTGAGTTATGCTGCTAGAAGAATCACTCATTTACCAAAATAACGGGAAATGATCATTTCTAGAAAGTGTTTTACTTCCAAAATTTGACCTGATTGAGAAAAAATAATGCTATTTTCGGAATCAGCGTGAGAAACTGACCTACGAACAGCAAACACAGCCTTGACCTTTATAATCACGCAGACCAGTGTGTCATGTCTGCCTTTTGTTCAGGCGTTCTCTGGCCACTCGATTCGACATCAATCGTCTGCTGTCACTCATGTTTTTCAGTTGCTTTCTTCCTTTTCTTTCCGTTCGTCTTTGTGATGTGAAGTAATTCCTCTTGCAGCGTCTCTGTTTGAAATATATATCTCATCTTCTCTCTTACGACTATACATTGAACTCTGGGCTGGCTTTAAACAGAGTGCAGTATTCAGTTAACCTCTCTCTTCTTCCTCGTCTTTCTCACCTTCGCTTATCCTCTCGTATTCTCTCTCATTTTGATCTCAGTCTGTTTCCCTTCCTTCTTTTTCTCCCTCTCCAAAGTCACCAAGGCAGATGTTCACCTTCAACTATCGACTGCAGCTCATACTCTTCCTCCCGCCAGCTGCATTTCACATTTTCTTTTGCTGCAGCAATTATTTCCGCATGGTTGTTTTACTTGAACTTATACTCCAACTTTATGTTTTTTTATTGTCAGATGACTCGTTCGTGGTGGGAATTTTAATTCCGCAGGAAACTTGCGTCATTTGCTGACTTTTCCTGCAGCTCAGTGACAAAGTAGTACATTACTATCCCTCTTCAACCTTCTCATAACATTCTTCATGACTAACAGCATATTCCAGTGTTACCTCTCGGCATTCAAGATGGAAAGATCGCAATTTTAGTCCAAGTAAAAGTAAAAGGAATATAATTCATCACCTTACGCTCGTCTTTATGATCAAAGCTAAATAATGAAATACCTCGAGGGAGGAACCTGCTTACTGTCCAAGGAGTTTGATTTAAATTAACGATAAACAGATATAACCCCCAGTAAATGTGTGCGTAGCCCGCTTTTGTAGCTGTCACAGAAGTTTTGGCAAAACAAGAGTTGAAACTTTTGCTACAATGTAACTGTTATTAAGTTCTATGCCCCTTTTCTTCTATAAGCATCCATCGCATTTTTTTTTTTTTTAACATACGTATCCTTAATGTTTGGGTGTACAGTGCACTGAATCCTTCTCATATACAAGGGTATTTCCAAAAGCTGACCGTTTTTAGCCCATAGTATCTCAGTAACTTCAGTACCTAGAACTTTCAATGAAAGATCGGAATACTTACCAGACGCTCCATTGTCAGTGTCCCCATGTCCCTAGGTGGAGGCATCGTGGAGGTGGTAGACGATGAATGGCGGTAACTTTTGGGGTTGTGGCAAGCAACATCCATACGAGTTGGTGGCTAGGGCGAACTGGCTGTATGCCACCCTGGGCCAGAAAGGACTGCCCTCCTCGCACTTGCTCGCACTCCCTCTTGCCCCACCTGCCTCTTCACCTGCCTCGGCCACGGCTCCACGAAGGAATCTCTCATATCCTGTGCGAGTTGCCTGCTCATTTTATTTGCCCATTTCTTTCGGCTTTTAGTGTGACACTGCCATATGGTGTGTGGGAGGAGAGAACACCAAGGCTTAAACATTACGATACACAGTACTTGACGTAAAGGATTACTTTCACTTTCACTCGAGCACGTTTTCTATACATGTGCCGCGAAAGGTCACTTTCATCATCATTCCAGCTCATTTTTTTTTTTTTAACAGCAGTTTTACTTGTCTTCTAGCACCTTCCATATAAAGGGCAATTATTTGGCTAAGTTGTTACTTCATTACCGGAATGGCAGTATATTTTTTTGTCAACATTTATTTTCATGTACATTGGAAGGTCACTTTCTTTTTCGCTCGAGCCAATTTTTTACATCACGATTTATACACAACGATGCAAAATAACTACACTACTTGTGCATAATGATCACTTCCACATTTACTTCAAGACTTGTTTTTATACTATACGACAAAAAAAAAAAAAAAAAAAAAACTATAGTACTTGCCCTGATGTCACTTTCACTTTTTACCCAGACGCTTGTATTCTAACCTGGACGATGCAAAACCACTGTACAGTTTTGGTCATAACGTGTATTTTCGATACTGTAGTTTTTCTTGTCTTCTATTGCTTATGTATTTTTTTCCCTTCACTCTTACTTTACTAAATGAATATCAGTACTTACTTTCTTAACACTCATTCTCTGCACTGAAATTTTCCTTATTTCTGTATACCACTTATAGTTTCCATTCTTATGTACAAATTCATACTATTCCTCACACATAAGCGATAAGCGATGTGCAGCCGCGTTCATGAGTAGGGATACACATCTGTTCATATTATCTACTGTACAGTTCTTTTGGTGAGATGTGGAACCGTTTCACTTGCTGCCTGATGCACTGGTCATCAATGTGCCAGTAACTGAGGGAATAAGTTCCAAATCTTACCACCAATGGATACCATAGTACACGAGACGAGTAGACGTGTATCGTTTCTCCTGAACGCAGCTGTACATGCATGGTGGTGAGGTGGTGGTGACACGTTGGCGCCACGAAGGCGGTGGGAAGGATGCAGATGTGCCATTAAGGGTGGCCAAGGCACGTCACTTTATGTCAGGGCTATTCAACTGGTGGCCCGCGGGCCAATTCCGGTCCTTGGGTCATTTTCCATCGGCCCTTTTGACAGACAAATAATAAAACACAACGCTTTGTATTTTTTTTTTTATTTATGAGCTTAGCGGAAAATGTGAAAGCAAATTATATATGGATTTTTCGTTTCTTTCTATGAATAAGTGTTTAGATAGAGGAAAAAATGGAGCTGCCCTACTCCTGAAGTACTTGAATAACCCTGGTCTATGTACTAACTCCTGCTCTCAGACATCATCCCTCCACACTATAATGACGATACTGTCATCTTTAATGCTCACCCAGCAGCACACTCAGTTCCTTCCTTGCATGAGTGCGAAGCTTCGTACATGAAGAGGTGGCCGCCCAGGGCGGTAAGCAAATTAGACTGTGCAAAATGAGAAATCATCGTTCCTACCCTTCCTGTTTCCCGACTGCAGGGAATATAGATGGGAGAAGTCGCAGGTAATTTTTCCCAAACTCAAATAGTAGCGACATCTGTTGAACAGATCACAGACTCGGAGATAACAGAAAACGATCGGCACTACAGAAAAGGTAAACTTAATAGGGATACTGAGATATATTCTTATTACTAAAGCGTTAAAAATATACTGAGGTATTTTACTTGTATTATCAGGAAGAGATATATTCCAGAATCTGCAGATCAACCAGGACAGACAAGCAATCATGTAATATATTTTTGTTGTATAATTTGCACATCGCAGTATACCTGTACACTGCACTTTACTGAATGCTGTAATGAACATGTGAGGTGTGGTACAGGTAGTCACAGTCCAGATAATTGATAAAATTAACAAGTAAGCTGTTCAACATATCAACACAATAAACCGTACAACAACTGATATGAATATGCGTATGGTCAACTTCCACGGTAAGACGACTGGTATTATAATTCTGTGACTGTGCACCAAATAGCAAGCTAATACACAGATGCAATGATTTACATGGCTTGCTTACATGCCTGTCCCTCACAAAATTACAGTAAGTAAAAGGAGTAATAGCTAGGTAATGAATGTATGTGCTGAAGTGGCCAGTATCCTACAGTGTACTGGGTTCACGTCCAGATGAGCCTGGGGTTGCAACAACAGCAACAACAATGTATAGAGTGGTGTGTAAAATCCAAAATACTACAGATAACAACAATAATACAGTATGGAATCCAGTGTAAAGTCAGCAGTACGGGAGATGGGCGAAATAGATAATACAAGGAAGTATCTGTTGTCCGTGAGTATTGTGTGCCGGTCACTGTCCTTATCTTATCGCGACTTATCAGGTCAAGTTCGTTTTGCGATTATGTCACCATCGTCCACTCACCAGTTTTTCCTGAAACCCCGAAACAGTCAAGGTACATTTTTTTTTGGAGCTGAAGCAGTATTAACATAAGCTGTTAATTTATTATATAATGTAAGTGTTATGAGTTTCAGAAATTAAACCACACTCATTCCTGTTCAAGTATATGATCAGAGTCTAATATGAATAACAATATAGAAAAGAAAAAAGTGGGGAAAACCACACAGATTCGATTTTAGACGAAACAGTGAACGAGATTATAATAGTAAATTATGAAACACTTGCTACAAAAGCTAAGTAAGAATTACCTTTGTAATGCACAGATAAATTTTATGGAAGTACTGTAAAGAATTGAAGTGTCGTGACTACCATGTTCATGATTCTTTTTGTGTGGAGAGAGAGAGAGAGAGAGAGAGAGAGAGAGAGAGAGAGAGAGAGAGAGAGAGAGAGAGAGAGAGAGAGAGAGAGAGAGAGAGAGAGAGAGAGAGAGAGAGAGAGAGAGAGAGAGAGAGAGAGAGAGAGTTACACAGACTAGTAGTACTTCAAAATGTTGTACGCGCCGTACCAAAGAGGTGCTATGAATGAAGTTCCCAGGTATATGTTGCTTCTCTTCTTGTGGGAGAAAAATATGTAAAAAGGACCGTTTTCCCCTCTCATCTCACCCACCCCGCTAATTCCAATACACCAGTCCTGTATGAGACAGCCGTAGCATGTATTCAATATGGACGGTGGGTGTTAGCGCCGAAGTGGTGACATGTAGAGGTGTATGGTATGTAGGAGGACTGCTGGGCTTTGATAGCGGGCTGTGAAGCCTATGCCCAGAGTCGGACACATAAAAGAAGAAGAAGAAAAAAAAAAAACTACAGAACAGGCAGGGAAAAAGTGCTCCTAGCGCGGAGGAAAATGTGCCTGGATAAGAAATTTTACAAGATAGCAGGATATTCATTCTACCACTAACTTTGCTCCATCAGTGCGTTGTCAGACCTAAGTTTGAGCTGCTGTATCGAGAAACTGTCAACTATCTCTGCTAGTAACCGATTCCAGTTGTGGCAGGTTTGGCATGAGAAGAAGTTGCGTTAGATATCATGGTGGAAACGCTTCAGCTCAAGCTTCCAACCACGATTCCTCGTCGAGATGATGTTCAAGCAACACATATGCTGGTAATCAGTGTTCTCATATCCATGAAGGATTTCTGTTGTGCAAACACATGGTCTCTAATGACAAGAGGCATAGTAGCTGCAGTATTGTATGGTATCCCACGTGTATGATACACCTACTTAGTAGCACGATCCTGGACTCTCTCAACCCTCACGATATCTTTCAACATGGCCTTCGCCCAGAGCTGCAACAGCATATTCCAGATGCGGCCGTACAAAACAATCGGGCGGATACAGGACCATCACCTTGTTTCTGTACCTAAACTGCCTCTCTTTACATCGTACAGTAAAAGTTGCTGCGAAAATGAAGACTAAGAATGAATATACTGTGTCTAAGAAAAAAGCTTGAAAGTTTTGTAAAAAAAAAAAAAAAAATGAGATGCAGTGCATGCAAGAGAAACTTGAAAGTGAGAAATGTGAGAGACGAAGTGTCAAAATGCTGCCCCTTGAGAATGCGAGGCGTGAAAGATGAGAGTGAAAAACTTGGAAGCTGTAAGAGTGAGAAATGCAGAAGGTCCATATGTGAGATCGAAGTGTAAAAATGAGAAATATTATACTGAGCACACGTGCTTGTGACAGATGTGACGGTGAATCAGAGTTAGTGTGAAAGTTGCCAAAGGGACAGACGGAAGTTCGCGGTGTTATGAAATAATAAGGTGTGTAAATATTAACGTAAGAGGTGTAATAGGATACATGTGGAAATGTGAGGTGTGACTGTGAGTAAGGGTAATAATGGGGGTGAAAAGTCTGATACGTAGAAGTGCGCGAAAGACTGAGCAAGAAAGAAAGCGTGAACAGTTAATATGTGTGAGAACTGTTAGACTGAATAACCGTGTGTGTGTGTGTGTGTGTGTGTGTGTGTGTGTGTGTGTGTGTGTGTGTGTGTGTGTGTGTGTGTGTGTGTGTGTGTGTGTGTGTGTGTGTGTGTGTGTGTGTGTGTGTGTGTGTGTGTGTGTGCCGTTTGAATCTCGATTACCAGGCTTCCCTGCTCATCGAAAAGAACCACTGATGAGTCTGATAATTTGAATTTCGGTTATCAGGCTTCACCGCTGATGTCATTAAAAAAACCCCGCTAATACTAGTATACTAGTTTTGAAAGAGATCGCCATTACATGTGTGGACGGTGGGTATTAACGCCAAAATGACTAAATATGCAGGAGGGTCACATGTAGGATTGTTGAGCTTCAGGGAATTAACCACCGCGTCTGTGTTCAAAAAGAGACAGATACAGGGCGTCCCGTGACAATGATATCAAAGGCATGGTTATTTTTGGATTAATCGGGGTTGCTAAATGTTCTTTCAGTATGGGCTCCATTCTTAGCCACTACAGAGCTGGAATCTGATAACGTTACGGGTGAAAATGGTCTTCCTTATACTGTGTGTGTGTGTGTGTGTGTGTGTGTGTGTGTGTGTGCTTTACTCTGAAGTCGAACTGTCCTCTCTACACTATCGTACTCTTCCTGTCTCTTCTCTTCCTGGCAGTAGTAAGAGTAGTAATAGTTTCTTCTGCAGATTTTTTTAACACTTTAATATGATTAGCTATTAACAATTTCAGGCTCCAGTGGCTCAATCTTAGCTGCATAATGTTGTCTGGTGGTAGATGAGAAAAATAAAAACCGCGATTATGTTAGTGCTAAATATATTTTTTATTCGTAATTCAAGTACCTGACTCTCTCTTCCTGTTTCTCTCTCTTCTTTCTTCTGTTTATTGATCTCTCTAGCTTTCTCCTCTTCTATGTCGTCTGTCATCTCTTTTCCTTATTGTGTCCGTTCATCCCCCTCTCTCTTCTGCCTCTCTCTCCCTTTCTTTCTCGTTACCATATTAATACTCTCCCCGAACGCCTCCTTCTCCATGGTTTTATCCCCTTGCCTGAGAATGTTTTCCCCCTATTCGATTCTTTTCTCCAAGTCTCCTCCCACCCAATACTGTCGATTAACCTCTTTCTTCCTCAGTCCTTTACTCACTGTTTTGTTTTCCAGATCATGGGGAATATAACAAAACACAACATAGTTTTGCAATTAATAGTACCTTCCCTTACAGATTAATACTGTGGAGTATGGTTTCACGTTCATCCTATCCTTTAAAATTCCATGACAGTTTTTCTGTGTTGCTTGATAATCCTTCTTACACGTTCCAGCCGCAATCAGCAAGAGGGAATAAACGATGGGGAAGTCTTCTTGTTTTAGTCCACTCATCTTCAGCTCACATAATTCCAGTAGATGCAATAGTAATAGACTTCTCTAAAAAAACAGCCTTGAAAGGTTCATTAAATTTGTGACTGATTGCTATCCCTTGTACTCCCTTGTACTCAATCCTGTCTCTTATCTTCCCTCCTTCCCTTTATTCCTCTCTATCTGCTCTGCTATACTTCTGAAATCCCTCTAAGTCATCCCATTCTTCTGTACTCTTGCTTCCTCACCCACATTCTGGATCCATTCCTTATCCCTCCTTCCACGTTTCACTGCCACTAAATTATGCTCTTTTTCTACCTCCCCAAGGTCATTATTTTCATTCTTTCCTCTCCGCCTCCCTTCTCTCCTCACGCTCATTATCACATTTTTGGCACACCCACAGTCCCTGTGTCGCTCATTCATTTATTTACTCACCCACTCACTCATTCTTTCACCCGCTTACTTACTGTACCCTTTTGAAGACCTGGGCCAAGCCTTACTGGATGGGTGTTAAGAACACGAAATTCTGCAGAATGGTAGACCACCTGGGCCAGGTTTCAGACAGGGTGGGACTGCCGAGAGACGTTCCCCTACGACTGGTCCCCGAGGATCCCAGTCAAAACTGTTTGCAAGACCCCTCCCCCCTTTTGTTTTTTCTAGGAACACGGATTTTAGAAGAGTGGTAATGGTTCATTCGTTTCAGGTTATGAGAACAATGATTCCCCCTAGGGTTGCTCCCCACGGAGAAGGAGGTGGCCTCAAGTGTTACTTGGCGAAGCTGTTATGCATAGCCATAATCTTTAATTACTTTTGCATATTGGTAGACGTTCGTACCAGCCACGGTTTCAAAAGTGTGGGACCCCTTGGAGGTTCAGGGTAAAGATGCTATGCACAGTCATAGTTGTGTACTTAGCAACTTGCAATTTACGCAATGGGAGACCATTACTCGGGCCATGTTTTAGGCTGGGTGGGACCCCTGAGGGCCTTCCCGTATGATTAGGAAGTGGCTCCTGGGGCAGCCATTTTGCATTATTACGGTTGTTAACCTATGGATACAATATTTTGCATACTGGTAGGCGGTAACCCGGGAACAGAGTGGAACCACCGAGGGCTGCTCCTCATTTGGAGTGGGGGAGGGACAGGGGAACACCATACATATTTTTTTTTTTTTACCTTCGAACACGAAACTTTGCACAATGGTAAACTTTTTTTTTTTTTTTTTTTTTATGTGACCGACTCTGGGCATAGGCTTCACAGCCTGCTTTCAAGGCCCAGTAGTCCTCCTACTTACGTACCGTACACCTCTACATGTCACCACTTCGGCGCTAACACCCACCGTCCAGAGTGAATACATGCTAGGGCTGTCTCATACAGGACTGATGTATTGGTATTAGCGGGGGTATTTTTATGACATATCGGCGGGTCGTCTGGTAGATCAGTTAAGTCTGATATTTATGAAATTCAAATCCTTAAACTGTTCCCTTCCCCAGCGGGATTTGAACCCCGGTCCATTAGGATTGCAGGCCAACTCTCTACCGATTGAGCCACCACCTCCCCCAGGCATTAGACAGGGTGAAATCTTCAAGGGCCACCCCACTCAAAGGGGCAGAAGCCGGTCCCTATGGGTCCCAGCCAAAGTCGTTATGCACGGCCATAGTTTTTAACTTAGAAACATGAAATCTTACATGTTGCTAGACGATCACACTGACTACCGTTAAGGAAGGACGGAATCCCCGTGGTCCGGCGCTCACTGGGAAGCGACCCCCGGTGGTCCTAGCCAATGCCCATATGTGAGGTTATAGCTGTCTTTTTCGAGGAACATGAAATTTTTGCATTGTGGTTGAACTTTACTTGAGACTGGCTTTAGTCAGTGTTGGACCTCGAGGGTTGCACCCTATGGGGAGGGCAACTAAGGAGGAAAATTTCAGTCTTTTTTTTATTTTTTATTTTTCGTTAGGGACACGAGATTATGCAGTAATAGACCTTCACCAGGACCACAGTTTTGCCTCTCCCCCATAAATGAATGTTCCTTTCTGTTTACAATATTGCAGGTGTGGGTGTGGCAATCAAAGGTGTCCTTTGTCAGTCTCTCTTCACTCTCCCCTTTCCCCTCGCCACATGTTCTGTCTTCCATGTTCATTGTTCTCCCTCTCTAATACTTTCGCCTTTCCATTCCCTTCTTCTCGCATTACTTTCACACTCCCATGCTCCTGTGACTGCCTCTCGGCTAAATAAAATCATCTGTCGTTAGCTAGAGCAGAGTAATAGAGACGTTCCGACCATAAGATGATAAATGATAACTTTATTTACATACTCAGGCTCATATGACTACCTCTCAGCTGAGTAAATCGTCTACCTTCAACTTGAGATTTTTTTTTTTGTCCGGACCACGAGAACGTTAAATTATCCTTGTTCAATGGATTCATTACTAGATTTTATATTAAAATTTTCATTTCACTTTTTACCGTGTTGGAAATGGTGTGAGTGGTGTTGCACATGGTGATAGCATTGTTCTTCACGGGTTGATTGACGTGTTGTGGGGTGTCAGACACACGGCTTGGCGTCGTTTCAGCACACGTATGGTGACGTCGACTTCCCACACTGGTAGCTGTGGTGAGTAAATGAGTAGCGATGAGTAACTTGAGTGAAGATGAGTGAGTAAGATGAGTTGTGAATATGGGCTTGGTATTCGCTTCGTTGTCTTGACCTCTTCACTCCTGCGTCAGTGGTGGAGGTTGGGTGGATGTAGCAGAGAGAGGAGGGTGAGGTCTGGTTGTTGTGAGTTGTGAGTCGTGTCTCACTCTTCGTTTGTTTGTTTTGTTTTTCTTTCTCGATGTTTTCTCGGTCCTTTCTCTTGTAATTTCCTCGTTGTTGGATGAAGACTGCCGCTACTTGTAGGAGCGTGTAGAAGATTATACAGATGCATCGTAGAGTTGTTACCTGTAGTTGACTGTAGATGGTTGTAGTTCGTTGGTTCGTCATAGAAATTGCAAGATTGTTTGTAATCAGTACTTTGTTAAACTACTTGCAAGGCGTCCTGTGACCTCTTCACCTCTACATCAGCTTGATGATCGGGGAGACGGAGGGGAGGGTTGGAGAATACTGTCAGGAGCTGGTTGTGAGTTGTTGGTTGTGAGAGATATTTTGTTTTCAATCTTGATATTTTGTAGGAATTCACTGTTGATTCGTAGACGAGGTTCGTATCCCACAGCTGCCACCAAATGTCTTAAAAGACTTTGTATAAACTTGTAGTGGAGTTTTGTAGATTAGTTATATATATATATATATATATATATATATATATATATATATATATATATATATATATATATATATTAGACTTGTGGACGAGCGGTTGTTATACTTGAGTTGTTTGTAAGTAGATAATCTTGGTTCCCATTTGTCATGCAATGACAGGAGAGGTAAAGAATAGTATGGGACTATTTTTATTTGTCTTGGAAATATTAATCAGTCTCTCACACACGAATGAAGTATGAGTAGGGTCCCGCTAGCTACCTCCCTGTCTCGCTCTCTCTCTCTCTCTTCCAAGTTGCTAAGCCTTTCTCCCTACTACCTGCCGATTCTATGGCCTCTCTCCTTCTGAGCTCTCTTTCCAAATTCTGGTGAAACAGGGGTCGTGTCAGGTGTGTTACACTGTGGTTGGAAAGTTCCAGAAACCTGTGTGTGAGTATGTGTGTATGTCACTAGGCTTTGTTCTCCTGCTATTTCGCTGACAAATTACCTGCATCATCTCCTGACATTGCTACTTCCTAATCTGTCGTCAGCTTTTCCTCAGTTTAATTTGCAAGATCATTTTCCATTCCCAGGCTCGCATAGAGCTGTCTATCTGTCTATTTATCTATCTATCTATTATGATTTGTAAATATAATATGGACTCATAACACATTAACCCTTAGTCGCACTCTCGCTTCCCACGCTCCTTTCAGTCTACTCTTCGCTCTTTTTTTTCTCCTTCCAATTTTGCCTCCGCTTTCTCAACTTTCTTCCTATTATCCTCTTTCCAGGATTTTTTTTTTTTTTTTTTTAAAGGTTCGTAGCCTTATTAATTACAGGCACCGCAAGGCGCCGCTGGACACAATGGTGGTGTTACAGTACAGTGCTGTACATGGCAGGTACAGATTATAATTGGCAAATATGTCATTGTACATGTGTTCAATGAGCATAACGCCTCACTAGCTAACTAAGCTAATTATACAATTGGTATTAATTGTTGTGAATGTTTCATATGGTATTCGGCTAATAAATAATAATAATAATAATAATAATAATAATAATAATAATAATAATAATAATAATAACTGTAGTAGTAGTAGCAGCAGCAGCAGCAGTAGTAGTAGCAGTAGCAGCAATAACAATAACACCAGCAATAATAATAACAATAATAATAATAGTAATAATAATAATAATAATAATAATAATAATAATAGTAATGGTAATTATAACAAGCAGTAATATTAAATAATAATAATAATAATAATAATAATAATAATAATAATAATAATAATAATAATAATAATAATAACAATAATAATAACAGCAACAACAACAACAACAATACTACTACTATCACTAATAATAATAATAATAATAATAATAACAATAATAATAATAATAATAATAATAATAATAATAATAATAATAATAAATCATTATCATCACTACAGCATCATCATCATTATAATGTACAACTACAATAACAATATTATGTTGTTATTAGAGTGTTTTGGCGTATCACAGTGTTGTAGGTGTTGAGTGTAGGATAGCGTGGTGGTGGGTGGAGAGCCATCTGTTCCTTCATGTAGGTGGTCCAACTTTGAATCACGTAGTGCGATGCCCGCGGCAGTGGTGTTGGGTCCCCTGCGAAAGAAGGCAGTGGCGGAGCAGGTAAGGAGCCAGTGATCAAGGCTGGTGGCTGGGGTGTTACAGTGTGCGCATGGCTCAGCTGGGTGTTCACATCGCTCCCATCTACACATCCAACCCAGTCGAATCCTAAATAAGTGTTGCTCTTCAGCCCTGGTAGTGGAGGTGTTGAGAGCTGGTGGGTCATATTGAGTGACGGTCCTGTACCACATGGCAGAAACTGAGTGTCGTGAAGCTGCCTTGTGTGTGGTAAGTAAGTGTTTTCTCTCCTTCTGCTTTGCGTCCTCCTTCAGTTTAGCTCTGCTGGGGTGTAAGTTTACGCAAAAGTCGGGATCAGGTTGGGTGCAGGCTGCTTTGGCTGCCTTATCAACAATTTCGTTCCCTGCTATATTCACATGGCCAGGGACCCAGTTAATGATGATTTGTCTTTCTTGTTCTTGAAGCTGCATCAGCTGTGCCAATATGTCTGTAGTGAGTGAGATGTTGTCTTTATGGGGTGTCTGCTGGAGGGCATAGATGAGGGAGAGTGAGTCTGTATTGATGATCACATGTTTCTGGTGGGTAATGAGTGCGTGAGTTAGTGCATGCTGGATGGCCACAGCTTCTGCCTGAAGTGAGCTGCAGCATCCCGTGATGGATATTTTAATGGGAGGGAGGGAATCAGCAATGAAAGCGGCTCCTGCTCTTTTAGATCTGTCTTCAACTGAGCCATCAGTGAAATATATGGAGGTATCGTTTGTTGGGAGAGTTGCTATGTGTTGAAGTGCCTTCTGTCTAAGGGCTGCTTCGCTTAAACTTTGATGTGGGCCAGGCATGATGCTGTACGTGGCAGGAGGTGGTGCCCATGGTAGTGGCGGTGTGTATCGAGGGCTGGGTCCATCAGGTCCCTTCTGTAATAGTGTTGTTGCTAAGTCAAATGTCCAGAGAGCTGTCACTGCTCTATCTGACCATTTGTTTAGAGGAAGTATTTCTTGCCCTAGAGACTAATTTCCAGGATATTTACTTCCTGTTCTCTTTTACCCTTGTTTGCCTCCCACCTTCCTCTTCCTCCTTCTTTATTATTCTCCTCTCTTTATCCCCATCTAGGTCACTTATTCCCTTTCTTCTCCTACTTCCCTTACTCACTTTCTCCGCCTACATTTTCCCCTGCCTATTCTTCTATTTCTTTCCTTTTTTCTTTTCCTACATTTCTCATTTCCTCCCTCCCCATAAGTCCCTTCCCTCCCCCTCCCCTTCCTTTTTCCCCCGTTCTTTCCTACTTCCCTCTTGCCCCTTGTTCCCCTCCCTTATTGCCACCCACCCTTTTCTACATCCCTCCTTCTGTCTCTTCCTACTCCCCTTCGTCCCTCGCTCCGAGCGCATGCCTTCCCCCTTCCCTCTTTCCTTTTGCTTTTCTCCCTCTTTCCCTCCCTTTGCTTCCCTCCACATGTATACTTTCTCTTTTTCTCCCCTTGCTTCCTTTCTTCCCCCCCTCTTCCCTAGCTCCCCTCCTTCCCTCCTCCCATCTTTATCCCTCCATCTCCTTCCCTCCCCAAACATCGCTATCTCCCTCTTTCCCCGCTTCACTCCTTCTCACCCCCTGCTTTTCTCCCTCCTTTTCTCTCTCCCCTCCTACCTCCCTCCCCTTTCTCTCTGCCATCCCTCACTCCGTCCTTCCCTCTCTCTTCCTCTGATCATCAGATATTAGCCCTTCGGGGGAAAATTTGGCTGGAGAAATTGCCGTCTTCATTAGTAATTTTCTACCCAGGCGGTGCAGCTTCTCCCTCAATATGTTCCTCTCTCCTCCTCATTTCATCTTCCCCTCTGCACTACCTCTCATCTACGTCTCCTGTACCTCGCTGAACACTCTCCCCTTTCTTGCTTACTTTCGTCAGTCTCTTTCCCCCCTCCTTCCAACCCTCCACTTTGGCCCAGTCTCTGTCCTACCTCGTCTTAAACCCCTCTCACTCTGTCCCCTTCCCTCTCCATCTGCCGATTCACTTTCGTCCACCTGCCTCCCTGAACTCTCCTGCTTCCCTCCTCCTTTACTGTGACCTTTTCCCTTCGCCATCTCCCCAACCATTTTGCCTTCCCTGAACCTTCCCTCGATACTTTCTTCCCCCCCTACCTTTTCATTTTCCTTCTGCCTCTTTACTTAACCCCCATTCTCTCTCTCCTAATCCTACCCCCCCCACACTCTCTTTACTTAACCCCCATTCTCTCTCCCCTAATCCTACCCCCCCCCTTCACACTCTTCCTTCCTCTCAGATCCTCTCCCTACTCCTCCCTCTCCACTTCTGACCATGTGCTTGCCTTTAGAGCGCCATTTCAACTCGTTCTAACTTCTCTCTAACTCCCTTCGACCCCACACTACTTTACTTTACTCTTTTCCCTCCCAGTCTGAACCTCCAATTCCAACTATCTACCTGTCCTTCCTCCCTCAACTGGACCCTCTCTACTCTTACCTTCTAGCTTCCCTGATCCCCTTCATCTCCCCTACTGTTTCCCTACCCCATCCACCTTCGCCATGCCCTGTATCTTATCTGTAAAACTGATTTAAGTACCATTCATTGTCTGTACTAAGGGATGCAGACTGTCCTCTCTTCTAAGTGTCAGTGTAGAGGGTTACACACATTAATCTGAAAACCACACAAATACTGAAACACCCAGAATGATAACTGTGATAAGTCCGAGAACGCGTTCAGTTTCATCAGCTAGACGGACATATTCCTTAGTCCACACATTTTTTTGTTTGTTTACATATTATGCGTACGAAAACACGTCAAACACTTTTACCCAAAGTTCGTCGATATAGTAAGTACGTTCTCTAGACAGTTCTGTTATCTTTCCACATTATATGCAAACATACGCACATACATATTCCGCCAACAGTCCCAGGCTCCCATGATGTATTCTCGGCTGGATCAATTCGTCTGTCTTCAGCAGGAAAGCAATGCTGGAATTGTTCCCACTATGTAAGGGTTAACTGGGCCAGTATATTCAGCGTTGTATGAATCACTGTCAGGGGAGTAAAATCATCTTGCTCAATTCACTCTAGAATATCAGAGTTCTCCCAACCATATGAGGAAAAATGTATTGTACATCCATAAACAGAATGAACTAGGCGCTACACCCGACGAAGCTGGACCTGAACGATACTCCACACACGTTTCGGTGTGTTTAGTAATTCTGCGTAGCCTAATATTAAGGCTAACGTTAAGTATCATGATAAATGAGTGACATCGTAGAGAAGTAATATAAGGTCATTCAAGCAGAATAAGAACCAGGGTATTTCCAAGATAATAATCATGTGTTTTAAACTGTAAAAAAACGCGAGAGCCACAGTAGCTATTTGTCTTATCGTCATTGCTCTTACAAGCAAAAGATTACCGACAATCTCCTGCAGCAGCATGTCCTGCTTTCCTTACACATCTTTCCTCCACGGACATTAGAGAATACCCCTCTTTTTTCATATTTTATCTTGTGCGCATCATTCCTAACACACAGCTTAAGGATATTTCATGTAACAACATCCATCCCAACTCTGGGCTAGGATGTGTCGGCAAACTTTTGGTCATAATCGTATATGCTTTATATAAACTATAGCCATTTCCCTCTTACACTGTTTTGTTCTGTACTTGTGTACCTATTACATAAAGATACCACATAATAGCACCTTCCAACGCCACAGTCGGCAGGGGTATTTCGGTGAACTTTTGATCTTAAGAGTACGTGCTTTATACACACTAAAAGAAAGTTAGGCATACGAGTTCCACATTTACCCCCTCCCATCTCAACACGTCCCACGACCGTCCTAACTCCCAGAAATATAGCTCAAGGGGAATGGCCAAAAAATGAAGTTAATCAGCAATAACTTTGAGTAAAAGGTAATAAGAAAGTTGTTTACCCGGTGTCGGGGAAGCTTTTAATGGCACCGGAGGCGAGGTTATGATGCCAAGGGGGTCTGGAATGGAAGAGGAGGGCGAGAGAGAAAAAGAGCAGGATGAGAGGAAGGAATAGGACAGTGAATGGATGCAGAAAGTGAGAAGGAAGGAGAGGGTGAGAGGGAAGAAGCGAATATGGGAAAAGAGAAAAAAGCGAGAGAGAAGAGACTAAAACGGGGAAAAAAAAGAAGGCAATAGGGAAAGGCTGAATAGTGGAACAGCCAGGAAGAAGTTTGGAATACAAGAGGAGGAGGGAAGATGTGAAAAATCAAGCGTGAAAGTGCCCGGAAGAGGTTGGAAGGAAGAAACATGGGAAGAGTAGGAATGATTAATCCTGGAGGAGTTAACCCCTTTAGGCCGGAGATGTAGGTTGCATTATATCTCTGCTTCTACTTGGCGATTTTATTCAGTTGAGGTGGAGGCAACATAGGAAAGATAGTGAAGTACATGGGAGAATCATGGGAGTTTAAGCCCTCTCATGGTCCCGTTTCCTAGGCTGCTGTTGACGTACAGGCCTCCGACACGACACGCTGGAGGTAATATATAGGGAAGAGGTGGAGGGGGGAGTGAGATAGGTAAAGGGGCGGTAGATATTGGGGCTGAACGGATGGAAAAGAAAACGGAGAGAAGGTATTGTCTTTCTATGTGTCTGATTCTTGGAAAATATATGGCAGCGCGTTCCCTGAGACCCATGTGCTTGCATTTAGAGCGCCATTTCAACTCGTTCTAACCTCTCTCTGACTCCCTTCGACCCCACACTACTTTACCTTACTCTTTTCCCTCCCAGTCTGAACTTCCAATTCTAACTTTTTTTTTTTTTTATGCGAGGAAGAAGGAACCAAAGGCCATGAGCCCGCAGTAACAGTTCCCTCCAAGAGAAAAACAAAATACAATAGAGAGCCATATTCAAGATCCGATCATTTTGAGATGCCTGGACACACTGCGTTTGAAAGACTGGAGATCATAGGCAGCAGGAAATACAGACAGAGGGAGACAGTTCCAGAGCTGACCTGTTGCATAAATGAAAGACTGGGAGTAACGGTTAACTCTTGCATGAGAGAGTTGGACAGAAAAGGGATGAGAGTTTGCTGCCAGACGGGTGCTACGCGCCCGTCGTAGAGGTGGAGGAATGTAAGCAGACAGTTCAGAGGAGCAGTGACCATTAAAGTAGCGATAGAAAAGAGATAAAGATGCAACAGTGCGGCGAAGAGACAGAGGTTGAAGGGAGTCAGTAAGAGGAGGAGAGTTAATGAGACGAAAAGCCTTTGACTCCACCCTATTGAGAAGAGCTGTATGTGGGGAGCCTCCCCACACATGAGAGTTGTACTCCACACAGGGGGCGGATAAAACCCCTGTATAGAGTCAACAATTGTGCAGGGGTAAAGAAAGAGCGGAGTCGGCTTAGCACACCCAATCTCTTGGAAGCAGATTTTACAAGAGATGTAATATGATCTTTCCAAGATAAGTCCCGAGTAAATTAAACCCCAAGCATGTTCAAGGATGATGCAGGATTAAGCTGAATATTATTAAACATTAGTGGGTATACCTGTGGAAGATTTTGTCGGGTTGATAGGTGTAAGAACTGAGTCTTAGATGCTTTAAAAACAACCATATTATTTTTACCCCAGTCAGAGATACGAGCCAAGTCAGACATTAGGTGTGCCATAGCCTCATCCCTTGTTTGTTGAAGTAACTGTTGAGATGGGCCTCTCTACTCTTACCTTCTAGCTTCGCTGATCCCCTTCATCTCCCCTACTGTTTCCCTACCCCATCCACCTTCGCCATGCCCTGTATCTTATCTGTAAAACTGATTCAAGTACCATTCATTGTCTGTACTATAGGATGCAGACTGTCCTCTCTTCTAAGTGTCAGTGTAGAGGGTTACACACACACACCCTCACATACCACCGTTTATGTATCAACACACATCATCCATATTGGTGCTATTCACGTCACTAAGATGAGATATCAGACGTCTTTATGCACCTTAACAGAGACTTTTTTCATTCGAGTACTTGCATATAGCCTTCATTAGCTTTTTCAGTATGATCTAAAAGCAGCAGGAATAAACTAGGAAAATAAGTCATCGAATTCAAGGGATTAACGATGGACTGGGCGGAATCGGCTCATATTAACCTAACTAGATTTCGTAGATTGTACCACTGGAGGAGGAAAGGTTCTAAAGCAGTGGTTCTTAAACCTTCTCGTGCAGAGGACCCATTTTATTAAAACTAATCATGTGGCGGACCCTTATTATGAGTAGATTTCCCTCCTACCCAACCTCTTGAGTTTAAAGGTGTTTGTAGGCTATAATATACTAAAATTGTTACTGAATTATTTATTAATGACTTTACATGAACATAACTGTTCAAATTTTACTTCACATAACTGTCATAACAGTATTCATTTTACAATTTACATTTTACAGTTTGTTTACTATTATATGTTTTATCTGATACTCAAATTAGCCTGTGGACCCCTTGGAAAGTTCCACGGACACCTGGGGGTCCGCGGACCACACTTTAAGAAACACTGTTCTAAAGATAGTATTTGAAGCCTTTGACTGCAACTAAATCTTAAAAAATTAGCCTTTTGTGTGTGTGTGTGTCCGACTCTGGGCAAAGGCTTCAGGGTTGTAGGGGGTAGTAACCTATCCCAATACCCAGTAGTCCTCCTACACCTCCACATGTCACCAGTTCGGCGCTAACACCCGCCATCCATATTAAATACATGATAGGGCTGTTTGATACAGGACTGTATTGGTATTAGCGGGGGTATTTTTACGACATGTCGGTGGGTCATCTGGTAGATCAGGAAAGTCTGCTTTTTAGGAAATTCAATTACTTAAACTGTTCCTTGCCCCAGCCTGGATTCGATCCTGAGTCCATTAGAACTGCAGGCCGCCTCTCTAGCGATTCAGACACAGTCTCCCCCTGAATAAATTACCCAAACACACCAACTGCAGTGCAAGGGGAGGTGGTAGGGTCAGGGGTAGCGGAGAAAGGGGTGAATGGGAAAGGGACTGAGGAGGGGGGAGATGCCGTGGAGTGAAAATGATGAGGGGCGAGTGGGGAAGAAGGAATGGGTGAGGGTCGGGGATAGAGGTAAGGTGGTGAGGGGTGGGGTGGGGAGCTGTGTGAGGCAAGGGAGTGCGAAAAGGTCAGCCTTGGTTTTACGGCATTTCACTCCTCCACTTCCCTTGCACAGACGTCCTTCATTTATCTCCTGTATGACTAAACACGTACCCTGCCGTTATATTCCTGCCGCTGGAATGCGATTTTATGCAACTTTGCAAAATTTAATAGAAATTATTTGCTTTGTTATAGCATCACTTTTTGAATTTTCGGATATGTTGAAGTTTCTCAGGAACAGAGAAGAGGTAGACTGAAAAAACAAACAAACAAACAAACAAAGAAGAAATACGGGGAGACAGTTGGAGCAAACTTCATGTGACGCTGCGCAATGAAACAAGAAGAGGAAATTGAAATAATCATGACAGCAGTGCATAATACGAACTGAATATATTGGTTTTTATGTGGCTTGAGAACAGTTTTGTGAATGGATCAAGTAAAAAAAATATTGTTTACTTTCGGAACCTTTGCTCACTGGGGAGATGCAACAGATTCGGCCGCTGATGGTCCATATCCAGGTCGAACGGAAATTTTTGTATCTCCCTAGTAAACAGTTCTCCAGTGTGGGTATAATTTTCTCATTGGTTTGTATGTCCCTGTTTCCTATATCTTTAGAATACCAGCGACCTGTCAAACAATCATGTAATTTTTCTCAGGTATCACAATTCCCTTGCATTTACACTAAGCTAACTTCCTATTTTTTAATACAATGTATCAGTACCGAATGGATCGCTCTTAACTTCTTCACTACGATGGCGTGATATATTTTGTTCTCACTATCTCCTGACGATTATCTTCTGATCGGGAGAGATTCTGGTGAATGAAATCCTCTTTTGGGGCACGCTTGAAATAAAAAAGTGTCGACGAACCGAAGGAGTTAAAGTATATGACAGAAATGCAGTTTTACGGGTCATGTCACTGATTATCTTTACAGCCTAAAATCCAGTGGTTTTTGTGCTGGAAGTCAGAACTACCTCGATGATAAATGCCAATAAAAGACGTCCGACCATGGCGAAGCATAACTATAAATACCCCATATAGTCTGAAGATTATTAGAGACAAACAGCTACTACTCTGACATGGCATCCTTGGCGTGAAGGAGGAGCATGCTGGTGTGCGTGTAATCAAGACTATGGGGCCAGATGACGTATTTCATTATATCATTCCTATTGTCACTAGATTATTCTTTTCAGCTCTGGAGAAACTTTGGGAGCTGGAAAGGTTAGATACAGTTCTCAGTAACCCCTTCCCTTATAAGGTTCTTTCTAAGCTAAGTAAAATCATCTGGCAGCAGTAACAATAGCATATGACGCAATAACGCTAAAAAATGACCCCCCCTCCCATTACCCGACTGCTAGACATCATTAGTGTGCTTTACGAATTTCTTTGATGTAATGTTTAGTGAGCGGGATAATGCTGGAGAGGTTGGGCGTCCGCGAGCCCATAAAACTCAGGATAATCACTTCAAGACGGCCGACTCCCAGACGCTTAACCTTTATCTGCAGAGTCAATTAAGGGCGAGGGAGGGTATAACGGCAACGCGATATCAATTCAACATTACTTTGTACTCACCACGAAATAATTATGTGCCAAAGGGAGAGCGATTGCAATCAGTGTTTTCTTTAAAGATCCTGTTGCTTCGTGCCAGAATGGTAGGGATGAGAGACCTGGGGACCAAATATCAAGTCTGGGAGCAAAAATGGAAAGTGAATGCAGATTTGAGGGAGAGAACGGATTTCCCTGCACTCTCCCCCTTCCCCCTCTCTCTGTCACACACACACACACACACACACACACACACACACACACACACACACACACACAAACACACACACACACACACACACACACACACACACAGAAGCTGAAATTTTCCATACGAATTCCCCCAATTCACCCCTTCGCTTTGCTGAGGTGTTGCAATATTCCGGAAATTTGGAGGTAGGAGGGGAAGAAATTTGGAAAAAAAGGGGGAAAGAATTTCGAGGGAAAAGAAAAAGGTGAGTCTCATCTTGCAGAATTTATACAGTTGCAGGTTAGTGGGGGCGGTTTGTTTTGGAGGCAGAAGATGGTTTTTCTGAGGGTAAGAGGAAAAGCTGGGTTTTGGAGGTAAGAAGGGAAAGATTATTTTGGAGGTAAGATGGGATAGGAAGATGCTTTTTGAGGGTAAAACTATCAGGATTGTTTCAGAAGGTAAGAAAGAAAGATTTGTTTTGGTGGTAAGAGGAGAAGGAAGATGACTTGCTGGCAAGAGTGTAAGGTTTATTTCGGAGGTAAGAGAGGAAAGTTTGTTTTGAAGGTAAGAGGGAGAGGGAGAGAAGTCTTATTTTGTAGTTTTTATTAATCTAGATGAGAAGGAATTTGAAGGTAAGAGGAGATTGGTGAGTCTGACCTTGTGGAACTTATGACTTTGGGGACGCGGGTAAGAAGTGAAAGATGTATCATGAAGCGGCTCAGCGGAGCCCTCCAATGCAATAATGTTCATTTCAACTTCAGTCCTGTGACGAATTTGGCTACATTATTCTTGCAGCTTGGGGACGATTTTATTCAGTCAAAGAGAGACTTTTCGGACGAGGAGATATTTTTTAAACTGGAGATGTAAGCTATAAACTCATCATCTCTCTAAGTGTAGGACGAATTCCCATACTAAGTAAAATGATCTGGATGTGGTAGAAGGGATTACTAAGCTACAACGGAAATTAAGTTCAAATGAACGCTACGTTAGCTGTGGAATATAGAAAAATAGTTTAAAAAGCATTTCTGACCGAGCTTGTTACGCTGGAAATGTTTTTTGCTTAACCCAGAAAAGGTTTTGCCAAAACGAAGGACGCTCGTCGGAACAAACAAAGAAGAGAAAAATATTTAGCAACCAGCGTTGGAAAAGAAAGCGTATCTGTTGGAGCTCTTTCTCTCGTACTGGGCTGAATTTTATCGGTTTTCTCGCTTAATATTTTTTAAAGCTGGCATAACTTATTTTTTTCATTCTTGGCTCGCCAGTAAAGAAAGTTTAATTGATTATACGCATTATTTATTAAATCCATTATTATTGTTTTACCGTAGCATTGATACTCACTCTCCTGACTCATTCTCTACGGAAAAAACGTCGTCTGGCATTACCTAGCACAGAATGCTAGAATTGCTGGGATTATGAGAGGGTTTGTGGTAATGGCACGGTACTGACACTCAAGGTCCTATGAGTCTTTCTCAGCTTGAAAATAAAATCATTTGGCATTAGCTGAAATAACAGCCGAAGACGAGTCATTAATTTTAAGAATGTTATGCATGTTCCGTGAACGTTCCGGTATCCTCCAATGAAAGGATATTTTAAATGTTTGCTGTATGAATGTGTTGAAAAAACTGCCAGTCACTACCACTCCCCCGAGTCAATGGATTCTGTAGCCAGTATGTGGAATTACTTAAGTTTTGCACTTTATGCTCTAACATCATTACCATGCCGTTAATATTATTTTTAGGTAAACCTTCATTTCCCTCCATGTATGAATAAATATATACGTGTATAAATGAAATATTGCTGTGGAGGTGAACAACGGTTCTTTGCTGTTTAATCCTCTCACGACCGAGAAAAAGCTAGTGTACTCTTCCAGCTAACAACACACGATCGTATTCCGCTGGAAGTAAGTAGTTAATTCTGCTATTGCGAGGAAATCTAATATTTTATTTCTAGCTAACGCCAAATTGAGCTAAGAATTAGTTATACAAAAACCCAATATTGTTAACAAATACGTGACAACATATTACTGTTGCTTCCATAGGGACTTGCTTAAGTAAAAACAATTCCTAAATTACACTGAATATTACCATAGGTCTCCTATTCTCCTATTTACGATTAGGGAAACGAAGTTAATATTTAAGTAAAAAAAAAAAAATCCCTAAAATGTGTTTGTTTAGTCCTCCACTACAAATGTATAAAGTTAATGAAATATTTAAGAAAACAAAAAAAGGTGTTCCTTAAATTCAGTTGTCTAATCTCTTGGCGGAAAAAGTCAGTTTAATACTCAAGGAAATGAAAACAGAGACTGATGTCATCTCGACCTTTATATTCCTGTGTTTGTAGCTAAGGAAACTCTTAACATCTTCCTGTATTTTCCTGTGTGTTAACTGTGAGATATAGTTATGGTGAATAATGTGACAAAACTTCCATTAGAATTTTTTGTTTGTGTAACTGTGGGATATAGATTACGCAGATGACTAACTGCTTAAAAATTCCGCATTACATCTTCTTTGATATTTTAGCGTGCGTGATAATGGGAAACATTTTGGTGTGTGTGTGTGTGTGTGTGTGTGTGTGTGTGTGTGTGTGTGTGTGTGTAACTCTGGGATTTGGCACTGTGAACTGTAACGCTAATTCTTTAATTTTTCTGTGTGTATCAGTGGAAAAGAGATTTGATGAATAATATGGTACCATTCTAGCGTACCTGTGTGATATGGTTTGGGTGAAATGTATCACAACCGTTCTAACAATGTGGATGTTCATGACGCTGGATGTTTGTTGTGGTTCTGCTCCAGAGGCCGGGTTTAACACAGAGGATGTCCAGTCCTGGCTGTTCTGCATCGTGTATCTCTGCCAGCCAGGCGGTGTGGACGCTGAGGTGGAAAGATACACACGGAGAAATATTTTGAGAGAGAGAGAGAGAGAGAGAGAGAGAGAGAGAGAGAGAGAGAGAGAGAGAGAGAGAGAGAGAGAGAGAGAGAGAGAGAGAGAGAGAGAGAGAGAGAGAGAGAGAGAGAGAGAGAGAGAGAGAGAGAGAGAGAGAGAGAGAGAGAGAGAGAGAGAGAGAGAGAGAGAGAGAGAGAGAGAGAGAGAGAGAGAATAGAAAGCACTATGAAGTGACTGGAATTTGGTTTTGTGTGTGTGTGTGTGTGTGTGTGTGTGTGTGTGTGTGTGTGTTTACAATAAGAATCAAGTAAAGTCTGGATGATAGCAAGCATCATCCCCTCGAAAGAAATTAAAAACATGAAGGCCTAAATCAAGAATCATAATTTCGAGATGCACTGGACACACTGCATACAATGGCAGGGAAGATAACAGAATGAGGTGGGTTGTTTTGACTTCAAATTAGATGAAGTATATTTTGAAGTATACTGTAATTTATTTATTCTTATTTCCAGACGATTTTATGCAGCCTGGAGGAAATTTCCGGAGATTGCCAGGGTTAGATACAACCTTCTTAAACTCTCACTACAAGGGATCCTTCCAAATTGATGAGATTCGTTTGGAGGAAGCAAGAAAAAAAAAAAATCGCCGGACTGAAGGGTGTCTGCTGACCAGCTGTGTACAGTTGTGAACATGAATATCGATCCACTTCATGATAATAAATAATGTGGTGATATAAGTGGCTTTATTAAAAAACAGGTAATGCGATCATAGGAATCCAAGTAACTACTTAGGATTTTGTTTACGTTTTATTACTGTTTGATGAAAAAATGTTGATATATTACTGTTTGCGTTTACATGGAGAACTTCTCAAGACATTCGGCAAATGTTCCGTAACTGTTCGACCAGAAAAGTGGAGAAGTATTATTATCCGCACCTGCATGAAGTACTGGGAATACCGGTCGATACATTCAGGCATCAATGAATCACTAAGAACTGTATTAATATTTTTGACGTTAGCTGGAGAAAAATACTCGAGTTATTTTGCACTGACAGTTACCATGACCTCCCTCTCCCCATATTTATCCCGCCTTAATGCATTATACTTTTCCAGTGTGCATCCCTCCCTTTGGTGTAACTCCTCAAATGCTAAATTGTCTCCCCTCCCTTATGATTTGGCATTCTATCTCCCTATCTCTTTCCTCTTCTGTTCCTTCCCCCTCACTGCAGTTGACAATGCTCCCTTTTATAATCTTGCTCATCTGCTTAGTAATCTCTCCCTCTTTATCCCTTTTGATCTGTTTGATGTAAAATAAACAAGTCCACACAGAGCTGTCACATAATATACAAGCAGGAGGTAAATAAATCAGAAAAAGAATTTGCTTCATTATCATAAGCTTAAACACATATTATGCACGTGATGTAATTTGCTCTCCTTTAAAAAATAGTTACACACACACACACACACACACACACACACACGCGCACAGACAGACAGACAGACAGACAGACAGACACACACACACACACACACACACACACACACACACACACACACACACACACACACACACACACACACACACATGCACACACATATACATACAAGCAAACAACACACCCAGATATAGATACACACACACACACACACACACACACACACACACACACACACACACACACACACACACACACACACACACACACACACACAACCACTGAATTTTAAAGTATGCAGTCCCACACAACTGTAAAGTTTCATGTATCAGGTTTCATTATGCCATTATTTTTTGATATTGTTCTAAGAATTTTCGTAAAACTGGTTGTGCAGCACTTGGAAAGCCTGATCATGATTCTGTGTCCCACTTTAAATTTTCACTAGTAAATTTTTGGGTCTGTGGCATGTACGCTCAGTAGATCCAAGGAAAGTGTTCGAAAGATTAAAATATTTTTCTCATTTTGCCACTTCCTCTTTTACTGTTTTTCTTCGTCTCTCCTTATTTCTTCTTTTGGCTGCTCGTCACACCCTTTCTAGCTTTTTTTCCCTCTCCATCTTTCTTTTTTTCTTCCTTCCTACTCCTTTCTCCTTCTCCTCTTCCATTCCTTCCTCCCTGTTCGCATCCCGTTATTCCACTTGCCGTCTCTCTTCATTCTCCTGTTCCTTCCACTTTTTTTCACCACTTTAATCCACTATCATTCTCTCTCCACCATCCCTTTCCCTTTTCCCTCCTGTCCTCTCCGCCTTCGTCGGCTGAGAAAAGCTTTGTAGGTAAGGAACACGACCACTCTCAGATTATTTGAAAAGGTTAGCGTCAGAAGTCAACGTAACTGGTCTACGCATAACTATGTCAATTACAGTTTATTACGTATATATCCTTCAGGTCAATGTCATATTTTTTTTATTACCTATTGTGAGAAAGAATGTCTCCTTTTACTTATTCATTTTGGGGAACAGTATCGTCTATCACCGATTTACTGGGGGGGATCAACGTCTCTCATTTATTCCTGTAATATACAGGTGTCGTTTTTACTTATTTCTTAAGATGATGAATAAAATCTTGATTTGATTGAAAATCAGATTATTGCAGTAAACGTAAAAACGTCATTCCCACTTACTGACTTAATAGATACCATATTAGCATCCAATTAAGTGGAGGGACAGCTTGCGAGAAAGAACAAGAGACCTGATGATGTCATGATTGAAATGAAGACGTTAAAAGATATGATTACATTCCCTAACAGCCTGATAAACAAGACCGACGCTGAGCTCAAGTTTGAAGTAGATTAGCAGGCGGAAATTATTTTGAATCAGCAACAATTCTTAGTTTTACTGGACCGGAGGAAGCGTGAGGCCAGCATCGTCATCTTGGGTGTGCCTGAGAAACACGAGGCACTGGATAGGTCTGTGACGGATGAAGAAAAAATAAGTAAAATTAGGTAAAAAATTGGTGTGATTGACGTGGTTAGCACACACCGTCGGCTTGGAGGCAACGCGAGATCTCAACTTTATCGCTGGTAACAACCATGCAGTAATCTTTACACAACCACTGCAATAACCCAACCTTTTAAATCACGTCTAATTGTTGACAGTAACAGAGCATCGGTCATCATCACTAAGATGTGTAACCAATTTTAAAATCTTTCCAAGTAGCAGTTATTTTTCATCCCTTTTATTAACTTACAAATATTGCAAGCATGAAGACAGTGAACCTTGACTGACCCTCAGCGTGGCCATCATGACGGCAGCACTCACAGTACTTTGAGTCACACGGTACACCACCACTATCTTTGCCAGCATCAACTTCCTACGCCCCAGTAGCTTTAATGTTTTGAATGAAATATTTCTAGTTACAAAATCATACGCTTTTACAAAAACAACAACTGCAGAGGATAGGATGAGATGGAGGCGACTGGTTTATGGCAACCCACGCGGGAGTAAGGCATCTGGCAGTTTACTGATACATAGATACCCATATCATAATAGATTAAATTTCTTAAGACCTCACAAGCTAAACTGATCAATTCGGATATCATGGTAGCCATAGGGCACGATAATTTTATGGCCGACTATACATCGATGAGAGGACAAGGCACTGAACGAACACCGACAACCGCCAGGATGAAGCAGAAGAGGAAAAACACGGGCGCTCAGATATAGTGAATGCTGGCCGCAGCAATTGCAGGCTTTGTGCTTACACTGACATGCAATACATCTTTCCTTTCTCTTTCTCCTGGTATCCCCTTTGATGGGAATATATCTGCTTTTCCTCGCTCTCTATTACTAGATCATTCTTGTCATTAATACAGGGAATCTTGGCGTCAGAGGAACTGTTGTGTCATTGGAAAATATACCTTTGGTTTGGTCCTGAAAATTTAAAATATAATTAATTAAATTGGTGTAACCATGTGACTTTCGTTATGGGACTCACAGCCTTCATATTTTATCGCGCTGCGGTCTGCTTTAGGCAAATAATTTCCGCATTAAATTAATGTCGGCCATTAACCCTCAAAGACTGTTGTGTACTAATTAATTACAGAGCGCTCCAATAACTCACTCATAATAATTACGTGCAACGCCCAGCAACAGAATGAACACCCGTCCCTTTACTCCCCTCGCAGACAATTTCACTCGGGCTTTGATGAGGGGAATTTTACGGTCATTTTGTGGTCATAATATTATCAGTCATAGAGGGTTCCGCAACAAGCACCTCACACTGCATTGCCCTCGCCTTCCGTACTCTTCCCCCCCAAAAAAAAAAAAAAAAAAAACTAATTAACGAGTATATGGCACCTGAGGGACAAGACAGAATCCCTCTGTTCTCCCCGCCATCTCTATACTCCTTATTCTTTTTCGCTTTTTCTTCTTTTACTTTAACTTAGACTAATTTTATTGTCATCTTTCCATCTTGAATGCATCAATAGATTAAGATTAGAATAGGGTGCTACTCATGAAAGAGTGATATGATAAGGATGAAGAACCTCGGTATTGTCTATTTATATCACTGAACTAAGTGAAATAAACTGCAAAAGGAGGAAATCTGCTTCAAGTTAAGGAGAAAAAGTAAAGCGTGAGGAGTGTCACCCGTGTAATTAACCAGTTTATTATGATGATGTAGGTGTTACTGTATTATATCTAGCGTCAGATGCTTTTATTGCACCTGCACCCGTCAAGCAAAAACGGATGCTATGTATTGATCGGTATGTGTGTGTGTGTGTGTGTGTGTGTGTGTGTGTGTGTGTGTGTGTGTGTGTGTGTATGTGTGTGAATCTCCATCTGTGTATGTATGTAGACAAGTATGTTTTGCAGCAAAATAAGTCACACCATTTATATCGGATTCTAATCAAATTTGGTGGAATACTTGAAGGTCAGAGTTTTTTTTTTTTTTTTTTTTAGATCAATAGGTCAATAGTCAGTTTCACAGGACAAGACCAATTTAAACCTTTTTTTTTCGATTTTCACGAAGCTTTGTTGAAGGGCTGAGGATAGGGCAAGATTAGAAGGAGTCGATTTTGAGAATTACTAGTCAAACGTCAGAGTGATCAGGAAAATTGATAGGCCAAGGTCAGAGGTCAAGGTCAACTCAAATAATGATGTGATCTGAACTAAACTTGGTGGATTCAATGACAGAGAAGAGGAAGATGAAAAAGAAACAGAAGAAGAAGAAGAAGAAGAAGAAGAAGAACATGGTGATGATGATGGTGGTGATGATGAAGAAGAAGAATGAGAAAAAGAAAAGGAAAGAAAAACGAAAGTAAGAAGAAGAAGAAGAGGAGGAGGAGGAAGAAGAAAAGTTACAGGAAGAGATAAAAGAAGGAGACGGAAGGACAAGCATTTTTTTTTCTAATTTTTTTCAGGTTTTGTGAAATAATCAACGCAAAGTCTAGTGGCTAAAAATACCAGAGGATATTGGAGGTTGGCGCTCTGAATTAGCCTTTTCGAATTTCAGTTGAATGTGGGGCAAACCATAATACTCTGCTTCAGTATTTTGTAGTGTGTGTGTGTGTGTGTGTGTGTGTGTGTGTGTGTGTGTGTGTGTGTGTGTGCGCAGAAATTTATATGTTTCTGTGTTAATATTTGTGTTTGTTTGCGTGCATGTGTCTGTTCGTGCGTGTGTGTGTGTTGATTCGTGTGTGGATGCGTCTGTGTGTGTTTCTATGCTTAGGCCTATTTGTCTGTTTCCCTTTAATATGTTTCTTAATTTTTTGCTGCGTGATTGGGAGGAGAAAAGAGCTTAGCGATATATTTTTCCTATCAAGTTAATTATCATTCATGATTTTTGTAGCACAGTTATTATCTCCTGGCAGCTGATTTTCTGTTTGTATGTCTCTCTATGACTTATGATGCATTAAAATATTATATAGTTTATGGTTTATTAGGATTGTAATTATCTGTTACAGTTCTCTCTCTCTCTCTCTTCGTCTGCATCTGACACATACAAATACCTACTTAATAAATATTCCTCCCAGCTTCTTTCATATTATTGCTACCCCAAGTTTTTCAAGCGATATGCCACACACACAAGGGACAAAAGCGTTGTTTATCTTTGTGTGTGTAAGTATTCTGACTTTTTCCATCACTGAGTTCATTTGTATATATGAATTTTCAATCCCCCAATTTGCGTGCAAGCATTTCATATTCTGTTGTCCACCCATGCATGAAGAAGGATCAGTCTTGAACAGGAGAAAGGGAGTCTCGTTATTGTTATTACTGACTTCCATCACTGGTTCATCGTTTTTTTTTTTTTTTTTTTTTTAGCTGTTAATAAAAAAATGTTTCCCGGTTACTGCACCCACGTAAGCCGTTTGGGATCATTCACTGAAAACAATGAAAATGGGTGTTCATTATTATTAAAACAAATATTTCCATCACAGATCTCTGTAGCTTTCCAAGTTAGTCACGAGAAATATTTCATGTACTCTTTAATCCAACCAAGCACAGATCAGAAGTGAAATGGAAAAGAAGTGTCGTTTTTATTTTTACAAATCTTTCCAACGCAAATCTGTGTAGCTGTCAAAGTGGACTATAAAATACCAGAAGTACTTCATCACGTACTCCTTTTTTTTCCAGTACTCAGAGTGGGCAGGGAACGCACGGTACTTCTCCAAGTATGTTGACGGCAGATGAGGAAGGGGAAGAAATGGTTCCCACAAAACAGGTTTTCGGAGCGATTAGGAAAACGAAATGCTGCGTAGCTGTAGACCTTCAAAAAGAGCAGTTTTCAGTAGGGTGGGACCACGAGGTCAGCTCCCAGTGGGAGGGGAGGGGGAAGCGGTGGTCCCGATCAACGTCAGTATGTATGACCAGGTTTTAGGTGAGACCACCTAGGGCCGCCCCCCACGGTGGTACAAAGCCTGAGGGTCTCCTGCTGTGGAGAGCGGGGCTGCATAGTTTTGCCGTACCCTTTTTGTCCATGCAGTTCACACATGCAGGATTAGTCACCTAACAGACATTGAATGGTTGCATATTTTTGCAAGTATTCCATCATATGCCTATGTAGCTATTCAGAGTGTAGAGAAACTTGATTCTTTCAGTGCAGTGATGTCTTACTTTTCAGTTTTGCTATTTCTAGACCATATTTCTCAGCTTAGGACATTTAGGTTTATGTATATATATATATATATATATATATATGTGGTAGGTGGGGGCGCTCACCATCCACTCACTCAATGTAGTGCTGCTGTCAGGTGTCTGCCCTTTCCTCTCCTCTCTCCATTCCTTCCATCCTCTTCCGTCTTTCTTTACTTCATTCTTTTCTTGTCCTTTTGCCTCCGGGTAACTTTACACTTCCTCTTCTATCTTTCTTTCCTTCATTCTTTCCTCTTCCTTCTCCCTGTGGGTGACTCTACACTGAGTGACAAGCCAAATGGTTTCCTGTACACCAGGAAACCATTTACTACGCTGGGTGGTAATCATATAACCAAATTTTGGCGCCTGATGGTTTAGTGAGTAATTATTGCGCTCCAATCGGATTGAGCCGGTGAAGGTTTATATCCAATGGGTGGTTGGGGTTGATTGCTCATGTAATGCCACTCAGGGATGAGTGAGGCTGGTCACTGTCATCTTAAATGTCGGGACCAAATGCCTAGCCCCGGGCTCCTACGCTCCTCATGGGGCAATGTAGGATTGGATGATGAATATATATATATATATATATATATATATATATATATATATATATTTATCCTTTATTAATCCCTTCTCTCCAAAGTGGTTCTCTCAAGCTGGCGGCAGCATGAACAGAATTTAGGATAATACCTCTAAAAACATCATAGAAAGGTACACTTCTGGTCAGCTCCTCTCGACACCGTGTCGAATCCTAATATCTTAATAACCTTGTTAACCACGTGGCTGCGGTTGTTGGTCTTGGGAATATTAATCAGGCAAACACGAAAAGATTTTGGTCAACTGAGAGAATGCCAAACTCTTCAATCAATGTTTTGAGTACTATTTGCTCTAGGCTAACAACAGAATTGTTCTACTGAGAGAAACTTTACGAATCAGAGGCATAATTACAGTAGAAAAGGATTACCCCTTCACTACGAGAGAGTCATCTTTGACACATTGCCGTACAGTACTTGTGTGGGGAAAAAAATTTATTCCTCATCGTACGATTGATAAAAGCTAATGGAATTTTCCTATAGGCTTAAAACATTCGCTTATAAAGCTCATTTCTGGGTTGAATAAATAAGGTTGGAGATTGATTGAAATAAAAAGGAGTCATCGTTGAGAGGGCACTAAATTTCGTAACCTCGCTTAGAAAACCCCAATTTTAAACGAATTATTAGGCGTGAATAAAAATACCTCTCTGAAAAGGGGTCTGGATGAGTAGGTTTGAAGCTGGATGGAGACAAGAAAAAAAAAAGGGTATGGATACTGGAAGAGAGTATATGAGAAAGCAGCAAGGTGTGTACGTTGAAGAAGTTTAAAAAATGACTAAAAAAACTCGAATTGGATGGACAAGTGTGCCTTAGGGGGAACACCTGGCAGCAGATTGGTATACTTTTTTTCTTTATTTTATTTTTTTTTGACGGTCAACAACGTCAAGACTCAGTCCCTCAGGTGCATATGAGGCTCACCGATTAAGGATATTATTATTGTTATTAAGCTTCGCCATATATATTGTTTTGGTGTTATTATTTTTCTTTGTAGTTTTTTTTTTCTTAGATCTTGATGATATTATACAGGAAGGTACCCAAGGGTAACCCAAGTACTTGTGGCAAATATAATTGACCTTGACGTATTTTTGGTCATATACTCATTTTTGGTGCAAAAATTGCATATCTGAAATTGAAGTATCTCAGCAACGAATTGATATACAGCTATTTGGTTGAAACACCTATGATAAATAAGACTGCTGGGAATTTCTGCTGAATATTTTGCCATTTAGCGTGGTGGAAAGTACCGAAATCAAATCTGCTGTGTTTTCTTTGTAACTAGTTTTAGAGAAAACCAAAAAAAGCTGTAAAGATGTAACTTTACAGAAATATAGCTGTGGTCTCTCTCATTTTCTGAAAGGAATATGGTTACAGTTAAGCATACAGTTAGCCAGTTAAAACTGTGCAAGTAGTTGTTTTCATATGAAGTTTTCAGACAGTGAACACAAAAGCTGCATTTGCATAACTACGTAGACAATCAATACCTATATTATAAGTAAATACAGTAGGCAATTAGTTATCATTATTATTAACATTATCAATATTCTTATTGTTATTCTTCTTCTACTTCTTTTTGCAGTCATTATTATTATTATTATTATTATTATTATTATCATTATTATTATTATCATCATTATTATTATTATAATTATTATTATTATTATTATTATTATTACTCTAATTCTGATTGTTATTCTTATCATTATTATTATTACTATTCACACATGCCTTTCTCTTGTAAGTAGTGTAGGGTGAAAATGAGAGGACCTTACTCACGTGGAGAGGCGTACAGACAAACGAGGAAGCAAAGCGGCGCGGCGCTGGGATTTTGATGTGGATATGATGAAAACTGTCAGAAGTGTCCCTGAAATGAAGGCTACATCTCATTTCTCAGGCTCGAAAAATCTCTCCCAGGCTACGTAAAATAATCTAGAGATAGCAAAGCATAAACTAAAAAAAAAAAAGGCACCGAAAGAGAGTTGTTGACCTCCATTTACCACGGTATTACAGACGCGCCAAAGATGGCACGGGAATAATGGAAAAGAGAAGTGCCCCACGGGGCTACGTTAATTAGCCAATATATATTCAGGGCGACCAGCGGTGAGAGAGAGAGAGAGAGAGAGAGAGAGAGAGAGAGAGAGAGAGAGAGAGAGAGAGAGAGAGAGAGAGAGAGAGAGAAATATCATGTACTACTGTATACGATATTTCCATTATGATCCCGTTTATCCTTCCTTCCTTTTTTTTTTTTTTGTCCTTTTTATGACAAAGTTTCTTCAGTCTGGAAAGCATCCTCCCTTTTATCCTCATTTCAATGTAAGTCTTTTCCCTTACATAAAGCATTCATTCAAACCCTGCTGTTTTACATTTACCTTCACCTTAATTATTTTCTTATATGCCATACTTTCACGCTCATACTATTCTACCCTTCGTTCTCTGTTCTTTACATGCTCTTTTATATCTGACTTTGGATGCTTTCATATTGATCCTCCACTATACAGTAGTTCCTTCCATTTCCTTTCCTATTCTCTCATACTGATCCTTCCCTGTAATTTCTTCCTTTTCCTTTCCCATTCTCTCACTCGGCACTTTAAATTCTGATCACATTGGGCTTGGTTTCCTCTTATTTTCAACTCTTTTTCCATTACAGGATATTTCCACACTGACCCTGATGTGTCTCTCCTTTCTTTCCTTTCATTTTTCCACTTCTTTTGTGTCACAGAGTTCGTTTATTTTCGTCCGCTATCCGTCCTTCCTTTCTATTGAGTTTTATCTTTCTTCCTTGTATTCCTGAACACATTATTATCTCAGGCTATTATACCTCATTTTTACTGCTCCCTCATCGTCATAATTGGAACATTTTTTTTTCTTACGAACTCTTCCTTTCACTTTTTACTTATATCTTTCTTTACTTCCTCTTAAATAAACCTTTTTATATGATCACGTCTTCACCCCGTTTTCTTTCTCTTCTGTTTCATTTTCCTTCCTCCATTTTCTCTTTCTCCTCTTTTTTTCCTGTCGTACGTCACGCATTCCTTCCTCTATTTTCTCAGTCCTTCCTCTAGTATTCCTCCCTCTTCTCCTTCTCGTTTTCCACTATGTTTTGCTCTCCTACCTAGAATTGCTGTTTCTCTTCTCTCTCTCTCTCTCTCTCTCTTCCGTGCCTCACTTTCGTTCCTCCATTGTCTTCTTGTCTTTCGTATTTTTTTTCTCTCTCTAATGCCTTGCATTTTTCTCTCCGTTTGTTTTCTCATCCTTCTTGCTTTTTTTCTCCTGTCCAACTTGGCTTCCTCTATTTTACTCCTTTCGTACCTCACTCAGCTTCTTTTTCTCGCTTTTCAGTTACTACTCTGTTCTAATTCTTGTCTGTCCTCTGACTTTCTAGGCTTCCTCTATTTTCCCTTGCTCTTACTAAACTGATTCACTCGTTCCTTTGTTTTCCTCTCCGATATTCGTTAAATGTTATTATGCCTCCGCCCACCAATGATGAAGGAGGTCTGAGTGACTGGTCTGCCCGTCCGTGTGTGCACGGATGCTTACGTCCGTAACACTCTTGTTGGGGCGATATCTCCTGAACCCACAGACTGATTTCCACTTAACTTTTGTCAGTGATGCAGTATGAGGAGTTGATGAACTGATTAGGTCGGGGAGTCAAAGGTCAAAGTTATATGGGATTGACTTAATTTATATTTGTGGGCACGATATCTCCTGAACCCCTCGACGGATTTCCAATAAATTTTCGTCAGTGATGCAGTATGAGATGATGAATTGATTAGGTCAACTACGCCAAAAGGTCACAGGCCAAGCTCATATGGGGTCGACTTGCGTGGGTGCATGCGTCCATGCATCCGTAACACTCTTGTGGGCACGATATCTCCTGAACCTCTTGACGGATTTCAACCAAAGCTCTCGTCAGTGATACAGAATGGAGGGACAATGAACTGATTAGGTCAGCAAAGTCAAGGGGTCAAAGGTCATGGTCATATGGGGTCGACTTAGTTTATCCTTATGGGCGCGATGTCTCCTGAACCACTCGACGAATTTCGATCAAACTTTTGTCAGTGATACAGTATGATGGGACGAGGGAATGATTAGGTCAGCAAGGTCATAGAGGTTGCATGGGAAATTCATGCGGAAGGCTAGGCAGAGGCATACCGAGCGACGCAACGCTTTGTGGCGACAGCTCTGGGCTCAAGTTCTAGGCAAGATATATATATATATTTTTTATTCTTATCGTCTCCTGCACCTCGCTATCCTCTCTTCAGTTTCCTTCCAGTTATTTTAGTCTTTTCATCTTCTCGGTCCCCTATTTCTTTTCCCATATGTTCTTCGCTTTACCTCGGTCCTTTGTTACCTATGTATCGTTTTCTTTCATTAGTTTTTCCTTCCTTTCTCTACTCCTATTTTTTGGTACATTGTTTCTCGGTTGTCTTCCTTAGTTTATTACTTCTTCCCTCACATTTTGCCGTATCCACAGGGGCAGCAAAATATAGTGCTTGTCGGGTATTGTGTCCCTCCCCTCTCCCTCCCTCACTCAGTCATTCATTGAGTTACTGTACTTTCTTGATGATTGAGGTCCACGCCTTATGGGACGAGTGTTAGGAAAACGAAACTTTGCACAATGGTAAATTATCCACCAGGTCAGGTTTCAGGCAGGGTGCGACCACTCAAGGCAGTGCCCCACGGGGTCGACAGCCCTCAGGTGTCCAATTGAAAACGTTGAGTCGGAGACAATTTATTACCTAGGAACACGACTTTATGCACAATTGTAGAACTTCATTCGCGACAGGTTATAGGCATGATGGGACCTCCTAGGGTTGCCCTTCGTTGGGGGGTTCCAATAAAGGGACGGCTCCCGGTGGTCTCGGCCTAATTCGTTATTCACGGCCAAAGTTTTTAACCAAAGAGCATGTAATTGTGCAAATCGATAGAAGTCCACTTCGGCCACGTTATGGGATGGGCGGATTCACCGAGAGTCACCCCTCTGAGGGAGGGGACGGCCCCCAGGAGTCCTGGTTCAACAATTATGCATAGTCATTTCTTTTTTTTAAACACGAGTTTTGCACATTGGTAGGCAGTAGGCATGTACTCCGCCCACGTTTTAGGCAGGGTGGGACCTCCGACGACCACCCTTCCGTGGGCGTGGGGACGGCTCCCAAGGGGGGACAATACCATATCTATCTATCTATCTATCTATCTATATACCTGTATATCTATCTATCTATCTATATCTATATCTATATTTATCAATCTATCCATCTTTCTACATACCTGTATATATATATATATATATATATATATATATATATATATATATATATATATATATGTTTTATATCTATGAACATGAAATTTTGCACATGGGTAAATCTTACTGGTGCCACGATATGGGCACAGTGAGACCTTCAGAGGCTACATTCCCCCCCGTGAGGAAGGAGGAGGAGGAGGCAGCCCCCGTGGGTCCTGTCCAAAGTCTTTATGGACATAGTTTTTGAGCTGGAGACATGAATTTTTCCACACTAGCAGAGGTTCACTCCGGCCACGTTTTAGGCAGTATGGGACTTCCAATGGCCACCCTTCACCAGAGAGATTGCCCCACCAGAGACTGTCTCATAGTTTTCACGAAGACGTACGAAATTTTGCAGCGCAGTTGACCGTCATCCGGACCAGTGTTTATAGAGGGTGTGGCGCTCGGACTTCGCCCCTCCGCCTCCACCGTAAACAATTATTTCATTCTCCATGCAATATCGCGGCTAGCAGTGGTTCCCTTTGTCTTGTGTCTCATGTCTAAATATCCTTCAATGTCTTTTTCTTTCTCCCCCTTTTTTTCTATCCTCTGTCTCGCAAGACTTTCAGTATTTTCTTTCTTCTCTCTCTAATTATATAGCTTCACATTCATATCTTATTTCCTCTTCTTACTCGTTGTGTGTGTGTGTGTGTGTGTGTGTGTGTGTGTGCTGTCTCTTTCCGATCCTCTCTTTCTCTCTCTCTCTCTCTCTCTCTCTCTCTCTCCAACCTTGGTTAAAATCTCCCTCTTTCGTTTTCATTTTAAAATGTCCTCGCGTTGCATCCATTTCTTTTATCTCTCCCTTTCTCCCTCCACACCCCCCGCCTGTCTGTCTGCCTGTCTGCCTGTCTGTTTGTCTGTCTGTCTCTCAATGTCTGTGTCTCTGTCTGTCTGTCTCAAATCCTTCTCATTCTTTTCACACTGAACGTTATCCTCCTCATTCTTTTCACATCGAGCCTCTATCTGTTAGTTTATCGTCGATCCTTTTTATCCTCTTCCTTCCTCTTATCTCTGTGGTTTTCCTTCCTCCTTCCTTTTTCATCTCCTTCTCCTGCCCTTCCTCATCTTCGCTTCCTCCTCCCCTTCTCCTCTTTCCCCGCCACATTCTTTTTCACTACTTTCGTCTTACCATTTGTTTGTCTCCTTTCCTTTCTTCCATCCTTCCTTCCTTCTTCCCTTCCTTAATTCTTTCCGCCTTTCTTTTGTTTATTTCTCCATCCCCTCTGTCCTTCCGCCTTTCCTTTTTCACCTTCCTCCGTCGATCCGTCTGTCATTTTAGTCCTCTTTTGTTTTAGTTTCTTCTTATCTTTAGACGATATTGTTTTACCTTCGTTCACCTCACGGATACTATTAACTCTTTAAGTATGGTAAGATTTCATTCAGTTTACCTTTGATACCTCCAATCCATTTTATTCAGGACAGGAAAACTCTGTCGTACTGAATGGATTAATAAATAATATATCCAACTCCCTAGACCGGAGAATGTCACTCGAAAGTAGAATAAAAACGTCAGGTGGCAGCAAAAATACAGTAGGAAAGATGTCCTCACCGTGGATTAGTTAACTACTTCATTACTAGAGGTTCTTCATGAGCTTGTCCAAAATAGTCCGACAGTAAAAAAAAAAAAAAAAAAAAAAAAAGAAGGAAAATTCGTGTTCGTAGTAAAGGAATAGATTGGGATTGCTTTTAACACTTTCATTCCAGAGGTTTTTCTTGAGCTTAGTAAAATTGTCTTAGAGTTATGAGCATACAGGTGAAAAGTTGTCTTCGTAGTGAAGGTGTAGATGGAAACTGCCTTTATTCCATTCACTACAAGAGGTCTACCGCGACCTGGAGATAAATCGTAGGCGTGATACCAGTGGAAGACAAATGTGAGAAAAGAAGTTATGGTTTACACATCTGGGACTAGTGAGTAAACGATCAGGAGGATTAAGTGATGGTCTTGATCGTCAACTTTTTACCCTCCCAGAAGATAGCTGAGAGCTCATACAGTCCGATCTAAGGGCAAAATTGTGACCTTCACACACGTACACACCCATCCCCTTGCTCAAGAGGGACAGGAAACAACCGCTTCGTCAGTGAAACTTTTCACAGCGCGAGCAAGGCGCGAATCCCTGTCTACAGGATGGCAGGCGAGAGCGTTACCACTGAGGCAGCGAGCGGTGTGTGTGTGTGTGTGTGTGTGTGTGTGTGTGTGTTCTCCTTCTACATTTACTGTCTTTTTTCTTACTTATTTCAGTCATATTTGTATGCATTAGCCTCTTCATCTGTTCTTCCTGTTTCATTCCTCACATACTGCTTTTTTTCTTTCCTTTCTCTCTCTATCCCTCCCACCCTTGCTTCCTTTCTTCCATTCTTCCTTCCTGTCTCCCTCCCTCGATCCCTTTCCTCCTTCATTTCTTCTTTTCTTGCATCCTTGCTTCCATATTTTCTTGATTTTTCCCTTCCTTCCTTCCTTCCATTCGTCCTCATTTTCTTTCTTCCTATCATTCTTCCGATCCATCCTTCCTGTTCCCCTCCACCTTCTCTCCTCCTTTAATTTCTTTACCCAGCCACCCAACTTAGATTCTTTCTTTCCCCTCCCACCCTTCTTCCTTCCCTCCTTCTTTCCATTTTCCCCACTTTCCTTTCTTCCTTTCCTTTCCCCTCTCCACTCCCTCGTTCCTCCTTTCTTTCTGTCGTTCCTTTATGTTCTTCAATTTTCCCTGCCCTGTTTCCGTTATCATAGATCCCTTCTTAAGCATCTTCATCCCTCTTCGCTTCTATCTTAAGCCCCTCGCTATTTCTTTCACTCCTGCTGTTCTCTGGCCTTCCGTGATTCTTCTTCTTCTTGTTCTCTTCTTCTCTTCTTCTTCGCTTCTTCTTCTTCTTCATCTTCTTCTTTCTCAAACTGATCACCACCACCATCATCATCATCAAAATTATTTCCCCTTTTCTTTTTGGTTATTTTCTCACATCTATTTCTTTCGTTTCTTTTACCTAACTTTCCTTTTTCTCCTTCCTCCCCCTCTTCCTTGTTAATTTCTCCTCATTCCTTGTCTAATTCTCCATCTATGTCTTCCTTATCCGCCCTTACCCTTCTTCTATTTCATTAAAAATACTTCCAAACTTTCGGCTGATTCTCTCTCCTCTTCCCTTCCTTTTCCTTCCATCCCTTTTTTCAGCTTTTCCTCGATTTTATGTTTCCTCTAATAATGGTCCCCTGCATGTTATCCTCTCACCTTCTTTCCAACTTTCCCATTCCTTTTTAGCAGTTTCACTGTCGGAAAAATTGTATTATATTGGCTTTCTCCAGACGATTTTATTCAGCTGATATTGGGTCACAGGATCTACTTACTGGTAACTCTATGCATATCCTTTACACACTAATCCTCCTCCACTCTGTAGTTTTCTCGTTTCTCTCATAGCTTCACTCTCCATTTCAGTTGCCTCTGTCCTCTCATTTTCTATTCTCTTTTCCTTCTTTACACTTCTCGTCACATCACTCTGTTGTCCTCTTCCTATATATATCTCCTCGTCCTCCTCCTTCTCCTCCTTTATATATTCTCCCCATTAGGTTCTCATTTCGTGCCTCGTCCCATCCCTTCCCTTTTCACTCTTCTTTTCGTTCGACTCCCCCCCCCTCTCTCTCTCTCTCTCCTCTTTTACACATCCAGTTCCGTCAAACTTTGACCCACTTTTCATATTGTTCCAGTTTTGTCTTGTTTTCCTCTTGTCCTTATGTGAATATTACCGAACATCACCTGACCATTTCTTTTTCATCCTTTTTGTCCTCTTTCAGCTCTTCTTACTTCCACCTTTTCTAAACATTCACAGAACCCTCTCAGATCCCCTCCCAACTTTCTCCCTCTTCCAAGTAATCGTTCTTGCTCTACATCGAGGACCTTTGATCATATTTCCCCTTCCTTTTCAATCCTTTTATATCTTTCTATATTCTTTTCTCCTTCTCACACTTTTCAATTTACATCGTTTCTCCCTCAGACCCTCCTCTTGTTGTCCCTCTTCTTTCTTTCCAGACCCAATCCATTAGTCTCCCTTCCTTATTTGGTTTCGATTATCCTCTTTTTTTCCTTCTATTTCCTTTTTATATTCCCTCTTCTCTCATTTGCCCATATCTCCTCCACTGATCTCTGTCTGTCTGTCTGTCTGTCTGTCTTTGTCTCTGACTCTCTGTCTGTCTCTGTCTGTCTGTCTGTCTTTGTCTCTGACTCTCTGTCTGTCTCTGTCTGTCTGTCTGTCTTTGTCTCTGACTCTCTGTCTCTGTCTCTGTCTGTCTGTCTGTCTGTCTCCCTCTCTCTGTCTGTCTGTCTGTCTGTTTGTCTCTCTCTCTCTCTCTCTCTCTGCTCCGATTTTTTATTAGTTTTTGTTTCGTCTCATCTTCTTTTCCTTCCCCTCTGTATTCCTCATTAATTTTCCTCCATTTTAAGACCTTGTTCGCTCCTCCTCCTCCTCCTCCTCCTCCTCCACTGCCTCCTCCTCCTCCTCCACTGCCTCCTCCTCCTCCTCCTCCTCCTCCTAAGATTACATGTCAAAACCTCTTCATTACCCCAGATCCCCTTATTAATTTCAACCATCCTTCTTCACTCCCCTTATTATTTCAGAATCTCTCAGAATAGTATCTTCTCAATTTCTCTTCTCCCTTAAGACTTTTTCCTCCTCTTCCTTCCTTCCTTCTTCCTCCTTCTCCTCCTCCTCTTCCTCTTCCTACCTCTCAGACCTTCCTCTTTCTCCATGTCTTCTCTATTTAGTTCCTTTTTTTTTTTTCTTTTTTTCCCTCCCAGCTGTTCCCCCTTTCCTCTCTCGTGCTCTCTATCTCCCTTTTCCTCAGCCTTCCTCTCCATCTGCTTTATGTCCATTCTTCTTCTATGCAGACCTTTCTTCTTCTCCTCCTCCTCCTCCTCCTTCTTCTTCTTCTTCTTTTCTTCTTCTTCTTCTTCATCTTCTTCTTCTTCTTCTCCTTCTCCTCCTCCTCCTCCTCCTCCTCCTCCTCCTTCTCTTCTTCCTTCTGCTTTTTCTTCTTGTCCTCTTCTTCCTCTTTCTCCTTCTATCTGCCATTCCTCGCTCTTCTCAAGCTCTCAAACTCTGCTCCTTCTCCCACTTCTCCATTCTGTCTGGTCACCTTTTATATATTATTCCGATTTCTTTCTCAGGCACTACTTCATTTGCATTTTATCTGTCCTTTCCCTCATCCTCTACCTCTTCTCTCTTTTCTCCTTCTTCCTGTTCCATCACAAATTCTGCTGTTCCTTCGTTTTTTTAACAGTCCTTCATTGTTTTTAAATCTCTTATAAATGGTCATCTCCTGTCCATTGTTATAATCATTGTAGGCAGATCCATCTTCCTTTTTCTCCTCCTCCTCCTCCTCCTCCTCCTCTTCGCCCTCCTCCTCCTAATCCTCTTCTCCAGTCTTCGCCTCCTCTTCCTCCTTCTCGTCTTTTTCTTAACACTGTATTTTTACGACATCATTTTCATCATTCTTTTATCTCTTGCCTCTCTTTCATCATTTGTTAAAGCTTACCTCTTCCACATTTCCCTATTCATTCTTTCTCTACGGTAGTTTATTCTTCACTCGTCCTTGGATTCCCCCCCCTCTCTCTCTCTCGTAAAGGTCCAACAAGCCTCCTTATCTCTACTTCCTACTTACTCCTATGTTATCCTGGTGACGTCATAGACACCCCTCCCGTCGACCAAGTACTTCACTGAGACTTTCACCGCCCCAAACAAACGAAAACACACACACACACACACACACACACACACACACACACACACACACACACACACACACACACACACACACATACACACACACACACACAGCGACGTTCTCGGTATCCATCTTCAACCGTCCAATGATTTTTTACTAAGAGCTGGGTCATTTTTACCCTCCACCTGAGAAATTCAGAGGAGCGTGTTGTTATCACTGGATTCAATAGGCGTCCGTCTCTAGAGTTGGGTGGCAGGGCGGCTGGCCGGGGGTAAAGACTTTGTTTCTGGGCCAGAACTTGGAAAACATTCTCAACAGAGTCATGAAATTTCGCGTAGTTATGTGTCTTATAGTGAACTTGTGCCTTTTGTTAGGTAGAATTCTGTGTCTTAAGTAGTGTTTTGAAAATAATGAAAAAGTAAAAAAAAAATAATGTTTCGTTTCCGGGCTAGAACTCAGAAACAAATACAGGTACAGGCTTCAGACTCTACATAAATATGTGTTAATATGCCTCCTGGTACCTTTTGATAGTTAAAATGCCATGAGATTGTATAATGTTATGGAACTGCAGAAATACATAAAAATTAATATATTAATGCATTACTCTATTAAAACACTGTAATTATTTCACCTTGGAGGCAAAAATTTACACGATGAATTATTATATGAGTATCAAATTATGTATGAAGTTTCATGACTTTACCTACTGTATTATGTAATCATAAAAAATGGCTCCCTAAATGAAAAAAAGCACGAACCATAATTTCACGAAATCTGTTCGTAAATTCATTATTACCATGGATAAACTATTGAAATTTTAAATTTTAATGTCTGTGTTAAACAGGGGTGGGTGGGTGAGGGTCGTTATGCGCTTGGTTAGGTGTGTAGGGAGGTGAGGGGTATGTGCTTGGTCAGATGGAGGGTTGCAACAGCGTAGCGTTGCCTATGTTTTTTCTTTACTGTCCTGTTGTTCTCGCTTACATTTATTTTATATTCTCATTTGTTGTTTTTTACAGAGTCTTCTGTAAGTCATTTTCACCTCACTTTATTGTTTCCACTCTGCCTGATTTTGTTTTCTCTCTCTTCATTCATCTCGAAATCTTACATGACATATTCTTGCCACCCACTTCCTTTTAGTTCTGTCTTTATTTTCCGTCCTTCGTGGGTATTCAGCGTTAGCAGTCATAATTACTACAAACAACCATATCCTGCTCCACGCCCTTCTTCCCAATCCTTCCATGTTCATCCTTCCATTCAGCTTTGCTTTTTCTTGCCCTCATCATAGCTGACCTGTTGCTGCTCCCCACCTACTTATTCATGCCTGCCCTCATTCTTCGTCCTTCTTTTTCTTCCAGCCTACTTGCCCTCTGTCTCTGCCTCTGTCTCTGTCTGTTTGTCTGTCTGTCTGTCTCTCCATCATGCTTTCCTTGATAATTTTTTTTTAAATTATCTTCTCTTATCTTTCATCATCTTTTATCCTTCATATAATTTCAGTGCAATCTAGTTTCCTTCCTAAAGCCATCCTCCTTCCATTTTGTTTATTTTTTATCATCCGTCCCTGCACCCTGAAGCACCAATATTGTCTTCTGTCTGCCTACATACATCACTCTGACTTAACTCTGTTCCCTTGTGCAGCCTCGCAATCTTCCTCTAGCCTCCATTCTGTCTCCTTCCTCTCCCCTTGTATTATTACTCCCTGTGTCTGCCCTGCAACATTTCAGAGAATCTCCATGTCTTCTCTTCCCCCTGACTCCCCAACCTGACTTCCTGGCACTCCTCCAATCTCATACCCTGTCACCTTAATGCAACCTAGCTAATTTTCTCTCCTATCTTCTGTTACAGTTATTCCTCCCAGTGTTTCCGCTGCAATATTTCAGCTACTTTCGCTGTCCTCTGTTGCTGACCCCTTCATTAAAAGAAATATCGCCTAATTTTAATGTAAAAAGATAGGCCAGCAGTTGCAAAAATATAATAAAAAGTTCCTCATCACACGGAGAAGATTAAAGGCAGCTACAGTATTTCCAGCCTTTCAAAAGGTGAAAATAGCGAATCAAATGAGGTTAAGAGGGTCATGAGACCAACTAACCGACTCATCCCTGAACTGTCTGGCAGCATGGGACGTGGCGGCTGGACTCGTGGGGAAACGAACCTCCCATCGCCATTTATTGACTACAGTTACCCACTAGAACCACAATTACCACTACAGGTACAATTACATAACAAGGGCAATTACTAATCTTACTACTGCAGCTACAAATACTGCAATCACAACGTCAGAAATAACAACAATCACCCTCCCTTCACCAAGCTAAACAAGAAATACAAAATTCAATTCGGGCAAAAGTTATCCCTACACCTGATGACAATAATAACAGCAATAAGTTAGTCAAGTTCTTCAATCAACAATCAAGACCCTGAACTAGATCTTGGAAGGGTCACCTCACTTCCGCTACAACAACAGTAGCAGCAACAACCTAAACTACAACTTCAATACCCCAAACTTGAGAGAGGACGAAAATAAGCAGCAAAAATGAAATAGGAACATCGTGGAATTCAGCGCTCCCTGAATTGGTTGGTTGCAAGAGACATAGTGTGGGGGCTCAGGGGACGCCGACTACCCGAGGCCACTTAATTAACTGCATTGTCGACTTTTCCTCACTCCGGCACAGCCACTGTATTTTGTTGGCGGCAGAAATTACTCACATTTTTATTTTTATATTTAAGGTTAACATTTCACGAGCACTTTTAATCAGGTAATATCAAGTGCCGAAAAAATGTTAATCAGAATACGAAAAACAGCTATTATTTGCCTGAAGTTTTCAATTTAATATATGACTGTTGCAACCAAAAACCTCGTAATCAGACGAACATCAACAACTTATAATTCAGTACACATAATTCATTGCAGGCCATCGAAAACCTCTCACAATCATAGGGTTGGAGAGGAATGAAACTGACCGAATAAGAGACGTACATGAAGCTGTAGGAGATTGTTAGTCCTAAGTATCATCAATCCATCTTTGCTGAATGGTCTCCAGCAGTGATCAGTGATATACTACCCACATCGGTACTTCTGTTAACGTTTACAGCTCTATGCAGTTCGGTGGTTGTGTCTATAAATGGACAGGAATATATCTGAGGGAACCTGCGGGAATCGCAATTATTAGAACCTTAATATAGGAGTTATTTAAGGATTCGGTTCTGATGGAATAAAACGACATGATGCTGTGAAATCACTCTTCTGCGGTAAAGATCCTTTTTCGCTATAATTCAATATTTCTTGAATAATTACTTAGATCATCCGGAATAGCATATGGGTACAATCCAGTCCAGATATAAAAATTGTCCATATAACATCAGTTAATAACATGAGCATTAATTATGTACTGTAACAAATCTCGGACATTAATACCAGTGCTAGTTGGTGGGACTATGATAACGATATTATAGGTAATATATGCAGTATGGTGCTCCATCTAAAACAATATACAGTAATAATGGTCTATTAGTGTCTCTTACCGAAACTGCACGGTAGTAGGTGGTGGTGATCATCATCCACTCACTTGATGAGGGGCTGACTGCTACTTGCTTCCCCTTTCTCATTCTACTCGTATTTCTGTGTCAGCCGTCCTCATTCCTACTTCTCCCTTTCCTTCCCGTCGCTTTTTATTACTCCTCTTTCAACTTCAGGTAGATCTACACTAAGTGACAGGCATATGGCTTCATGTAACGTAACCCAGGAAACCATTTATAACGCTGGGTGGTAACTGTATAACCATATTATGTGTTGAAATGGCACCTGCTATGGTGCCCCTGCTAAATGGGTGGCATCCATCCAGGAACCAAACCTCCACACTTTTCCCCGCGTCTTGCTGAGGTGAGGTGCTGTCAGCAGCAAGGGAACATCGATTCACTTCACAGGATGACTCTGGAGGATCGGTTGCTTGGTTGTGCTTGATAGGTCTGCTCGCCCAGACAGACTGAGGTCACTCATCAGCAAGAACAACCCAAACCGCTCCGTTTTCTGTTATCTCTAATCATTGAACTCCCATACCTCTGACAATGCAGCGCACATTTTCTGCACCACAGGAAATTCCATTTTTATTCAGTGTGCAATGGCAATATCATGACTGACTTACTTTGGAACATAGCCGCTGGTTATAATTTGTGTGTGTGTGTGTGTGTGTGTGTGTGTGTGTGTGTGTGTGTGTGTGTGTGTGTGTGTGTGTGTGTGATGACAACTTTAGTCCAGACATAAAACAGAAAATACTGCACTGAATAATGTGCTTGTTGAGTCGTAATAATGCAATACGGCCGAGTTATAGGACAAATTGAGGGATAGGTCAGTACCGACTTGAACTACTTCAGTCCGATGACGTACGTTTGTTTCCCGGCCTCAGGTGAGTTTGATTGATTGATTGATTGATTGATTGATTTTTTACCCAGAGAGGCTAAATACAGCCTTCATTAATTTCTTCAATAAGATGAGGCCTTCTCTAAGTTGAAGAACACCGTCTGAAACAAGCAGAATTAAATTACTAAGATAAGTCATCAGAATCACGCGATTAAACCTAGTGAATGTATGAAGCTGGATAATTTGCTTGTAATACTGCCTTCTTGCAACATGGCTGAGTTAAAGGAAAAATGATGGCATTATTATTCTGACGAGTTTATGCCTTTCTGTTCAACAATGTAATTTTTAGGGGTTGTTGTTGCATTTAGACGTTTCCGTTCAGCTTAAGAGGGACGTCACTTACTGAAAAGCTTCCCATAAAGAATAATATCGCATGGAAGCAGGGGAAAATATACCAGAAATAAAGTCTATCTATCTATCTATTGCCAAACGCCTCAATCCCGTTTGGGGTGGCCACAAACAAATCGCCTCCAAGTCGCCCTGTCCCCCGCCATTTCACTGCCCTGCTCCCAACTCACACCCCCCTCTCTCATATACCTCTCCACCCCATCCCTCCATCTCATCCTCGGCCTCCCCCTCCCTCTTCCCCCTTCCAGCTCACTCACATACACTCTCTTCGTCAGTCTTTCACCCTCCATTCTCTCCACATGGCCAAACCACCTCAGTGTGTTCCTCATAACGCTTCCTATCACATCCACATCAACACCACAACGCTCCTTTATATCCTCATTCGTCAGCCTGTCTCTCCATGTCCTCTAGCGGAAAATTTTAATGATGTTTAGACTGAAAGAACTTTTTTCCTACTTGGCATGATATTAACGCTGTCAAAGTCACGTCATCCTGTACTGTATTCCTGGTAAGAAGATACAGTTTGGATGAGAGTGAGTCATAGAAGCTTGAGTGGTGGTAATACCGATAAAATTAACCCCTGCATGATCAAGAATACACTCTTAGGCGTCTCAGTGTTGAATTCGTTTGATATCGGATTCTGTTAACTGTGATCACAAATTCTGCTCTCTAGGTTCTTGCCAAGACTAGAGATTTAAGAGGCTTTGCTTAGTTTAGTGTGCATGTATTGGAGGCTCACTCACTAGGCTCAGAGACATGTATTTCCCCTGCACAGAAACTAAAGAGGGCAGATTTTGTTTTTCTTCTATAGTCAAGGGTTGGTATTTGATTTTATTATTATTTTTTTAGTATTTGATCTTCTTTGGTGTTTTCGCTTATGGTGAATTAATAACTTTTCCTTTGTGACAAATGATCAGGTACACACACACACACACACACACACACACACACACACACACACACACACACGTGAGCATTTATATTGAGGAATCTCTCTCTCTCTCTCTCTCTCTCTCTCTCTCCAACCAGCTTAACTCAGGCAGGCTCCAGCAGGCATCTCATGCAAGAGTAACAAGCACAGAGCCGACTTAGGTGATGCCCAAGACGATTTCTCTGAAGGGTTTGTCTCTTCCTCCAGACTTCGCCTCGAGAAAGAGAGAGAGAGAGAGAGAGAGAGAGAGAGAGAGAGAGAGAGAGAGAGAGAGAGAGAGAGAGAGAGAGAGAGAGAGAGATCAAGGTCATGCTTTTTGTAACCCTTTCACAACGAGGATGTCTTCTGTATATGTTTTCGCTGCCTCTAGACGATTGTACTCTGCTAGAAGCCTTATTTATGGAAAAAGATTTGTCCCGACCAAGGAAGAGCTGACGTTGCCAGTATTAACCCCTTCATTTTTCTTTATTTTGGCCAATCGACCATCGTGACCGAAGCCCCTGGCCATTAAGGCAAATATATGTATACACACACACAAATATATATATATATATATATATATATATATAGCTAGATATACACAGATATACCGTATGATTTTTTTAAAATTTAATTTTTATATTTTTTTATTTATATTATTTTTTGTCTTTTCATATTTGAAAACTTATAATGTAAGAAAAAAAAAGGAAACCGAATGTAATATCTAAAAACTGGTAAACCTAACAGACAAATAGCTAACCTAAACTAAAGCCTAACGATACAGATAACTAAACCTACCCTAATGAACCTCTTTAGTCCGATGAGGTATATTATGTTTTGGGTGCAGCACATGCAGGTGATTTATCCATCTTATGGGAGACCTTTTGGTAGTGAAGGTATGAAACTTGTATTTAACCCACTCTAGTTCGAAAAGTCTCTTCTGGACTGAAAAAAATCGTCTAGTGGTGGCAAGGAAGGAAAAGAATACGTCACTAGACTGAAGGGGTTGTATGCATTTTGTAGCACAAATGTAGTCAGGAATATCTCTCCAATTTTCATGTAAACAAACAAACTCTCGCACAGTATTCTGAAACGACTTCAGGCACCGAAGGCTGCATCATAAGGAATCATAAGTTACTGCTGGTTGTCGATATATCCTGCATGTCTGACTTTACCTTTTGAGTACCAAACACGATGAAATAGATACCTATCGCTGTGATTAAACCCAAGCTTTGACTGAGCATGGTGTAACCCGTAACGTCCTGAAAAATAACTGGTAAAGAAGTTACATGTGAGGGCACACTACCCAAGAATTTATGAGTTGTTTGATGCCAGGCGTGTTACTCACCAACTATTGTGAGATGCGAAGCCAGTACGTCATCCATTTATAATAGTCGCAGCCTGCAGGTGTTACCCAAGGTACTCGTTTTACAAAACATCCCACAAAGTGTGAGAGTAAAATCGGTCAAGTGGAAAATGCGAAAAAAAATATTGTGGCGTGTGGACACAACTGTAAGTACCTCCGTAGTAAACGAGCGTACTTTATGAATGAAATATCGCAGTCTACAGTAGCCTGTATAAGGAGAAACTTGATTCAACGAAAAGTTGAGCATCGAGAAATAAATTAATAAATTTACTCCGTTGCATTTGCTAATGGAGGGATATACAGTATATTATGTGTATAGTATATATATATATATATATATATATATATATATATATATATCTATCTATCTATCTATTCAACCACCAAGCTTAGCCGAAGAATAATACTTTGCCTGCAGAATGGTACCCCTAAAACACGCACACAAGACATTGCCACAATACCAGTCTGACCAGACAATTGATGGCCATCGGACGGGCTACAGATACGAGACGCCTACAAAGTATTAGAAGTCCTTATCATCATCAAGGTTAAGGTCCCCAGGATAAACCTACAGACAAGAGAATCTGCAATCGTCCCATCATTCCAACCTGCTCCTCCTCACACTCATATCTTTCTGTTGCTGAGATATGAGGAAATCAGGATGACAAAAGAAGATAGGCATTAGCAAGGGAGTCTGGATAATAGGGAACGGTGCCACACTCTGTCAAAAACTTTAGAAATAAGGGCTACTGCATGGGTTTCTCCATGTTGGTCAATTGATTGATTGATGGTGTGAGTAATGAGACTGAGTATATCAAAAGTGGATCATTCGTGGCGAAAACCATACTGTCTGTCACTAATTAAGCTGTTCGGTTTAAGATGTTTAGCAGTGTGCTTAATAATTCAACTCCATCTAACGGAGAGCAATTTTTTGTAGCTGAAAGCGATTTATAGGAACATGAGTGTTAATACTGACATCATTACCCCTCTTCATAGTCAAGACAACTCTAGTGTATTCTACTGCAGCTAAGGGCAGACGATTTTATTCGGTGGTGAGTAAGTATAGAGGCTGAGAGTGTTGATACTGTCACCATTAACTTTTCCCAGTCATGATAACGCTAGTATTTTAGTCCAATTAACGTTACGTGATTTTATATAACTAAAAGTGGTTCATATAAGTCTGAGTGGTAAGATACTACCTCGAGCGTAAGTTTGCCGGCAATTCTCTGCCAGCATGGTTTCCTGCATTCGATATTTTTTATTGATTCCCTGATGGAACTGACCTTTCTTCCTTCTACTTTTTTGTCGTGTGCTTCATAGTAGTATCATATTTAAACATTTCACGCAACGCTTTCTATACCCACAGTCGGCAGGGAAATGTTGGTGAACTTTTGCCTTTGATAATATTGTGAGTAGAGAGTGGGCAGGTGTAATGGTAGTAGCAGTAAAGTAACCCCAGTCTGTCTGGCCAAGTAGACTCGTCAGCCGCAGGCAAATAATTGCCTCTGCAGGGCCATCTCATGCAGTGAACCGATGTTCCTATGTGGTGGAGAGCTCCTCGGCACAGTAAGGGTCGGGGAAAAGTCTGAAGGTTTGGTTCTTGGACAGACGCCGCATATGCGTCTCTCCACCCGGTCAACAGGGACACCATAGTAAGCTCCACATCATCCTGTTATTTGATTATATGATTACCACCGAGCGTTGTAAATGGATTTCTGGGTTACAGGCAACCATTAGGCCTGTTACTCAGTGTAGAGTCACCTTAGGAAGAAGTAGGCTACATCATGTAAGTGGATGATGGTCGTCGCAACTACCACTTCGTGGATATCTAGACAGAAAAAGATTTGCAGATGGTTAGGCCTATAAGGTAGAGTCAGATTCCAAAATCTTGACTACGTGAGCAGATATCTAGAACATTCCATAAGGCACGCTGTTGATAATTCTCTTTTAGTGACATCAGTTTCCTTGCTTTTTGGATTCTACTTAACCATATTCTCAGTTAAAACAAAAAAATGATGGTGATAATGCTAAAACAGCTTCCATCGCCAAAGCCAGCAGGAAAGTATCATGGAGCCTTTGACCGTTGTGGTGCTACGATGAGGGTGTGAGGCGCGCACTGTGCATAAGGTACTGTATCCCCTCCACCCCCCCCCCTCCCTTTCCCACGACCAGTACAGTATATGAGGCCAGTGTCTGGCCTGACACACCATAAACCTCAGTTCCCTGACGTGTGGCTGGTCATTCCGTATTCAGAGTGCGTGGGGTGGTAGAGCGACGTGGGGTGGGACGGGGGAAAGTGGTTGGAGGAAGTGATGAATTCAAGGGGGTGGGGCAAATGTCTGTTTCACCCACCGACCTTGTTTAAAAAAAAAACATTTCTCAGATTACTAACTTTAGTAATAATAATAATAATAATAATAATAATAGTACTACTACTACTACTAATAATAATAATAGTAATAATAATATCAATGATAATAATAATAATAATAACAATAACAATAATAATAATAATAATAATAATAATAATAATAATGATAATAATAATAATAATAATAATAATAATAATAATAATAATAGATAATAAAAATTATGAAGGGGATGCTTTGGTTGGGTAAGGGAATGTACACAATCAGTGTGAAGGGATGAACAAGAGGGGAGAGGATGTGTACAGGAGGGGTGAGACGATATGTACTAGGGGTGGGGTGTGAGAGGGTGTGGAGGAAGATTGAGCGGATGCACAGAAAGGGTGACGGAGATAAACAGGGGGCGAAAGGGTACACAGGAGGGGTGAGAGAATATGTGCAGGAGGGGTGAGGGCAATGTAGAAGGGGTGAGGGGAGTGTCCACGAGGTGTGAGGGGACCTAGAGAAGGTGAACCTTGTAATCTAAACTCTTCGCTTTGATGACATTATGTTTGTTAGGATTTCTGCTTGAAAATACCAAGAATATAATAAAAAAAAATCACTGTACTGAAAGGAACCACCTCTATACGATTTTTCGAGCTTTGGAGGGTACAGTATGTTTTAATTCTGAAGGGTTAGAATTCTAGAGTCTTCATTAACCTCTGAACTACATGTGGGTTCTCCTTCGTTGGGTGTAAGTCTACCCTTATGTAGCACATAATGAAATTGACATCCTCGACTTTAGGACTTTACGTTTGGCTATTCGCTATGCAAATTCTTCCTCCTGTTGAGCAAATTCGTCGAACGGTTTCAAGAAAAAATTAAACGTCGAGAATTTGGGCTCCGAGCTGTTCACGCAATGTCGCTTGGTAAGTTTCCGCAAAGCCTTGAACACGGACTCGCCATACAACCTCCATGACAGGGTTCACTGTGGGTTGAAATGAGACCAAAGATAAACTAAGTCGATCCCATATGACCTTGATCTTTGACCCCTTGACCTTGCTGACCCAATCTTTTCGCCGTCGTTTCATAGTGTGTCAAGGACAAAAGTTTGGTTGAAATCCGTTGAGGGGTTCAGGAGATATCAGGCCCACACCATGACCTTGATTTTTGACCCCTTGACCTTGTTGACTCAATCAGTTCATCGTTCCTTCATACTGTATCACAGACAAAAGTTTAGTCGAAATCCGTCGAGGGCTTCAGGAGATATCGCCCCTAGAAGGATAAATTAAATCGAAACAACATGACCTTGACCTTTGACCCCTTAACCTAGCTGATCAGTAAATCATCTCGACACTGCATCACTGACAAAAGTTTGGTGGAAATCCGTCAATGGGTTCATAAGATATCATGCCCAGTAAAGTCTTACGGACGCACTAACCCACGCCCGCTGGACGCACGGACGGACGGACAATACAATCCCTTAATGCCTCCCTCACCGAAGGTGGGCAGAGGAATAATAAACACTTAAGCATATACATGAGGCTGATGATATTATTTTCAATCTCATTTCTCTACGAAAAATCTCCCTATCGCTGATTAAAAGTATGATATTCATAAAAAGTGCCATCGCACTGAACTATAAGATTTTTTGTTCGGCATGTTAATGTGTGCCGTTACGACAGTCGTGTGTGTGTGTGTGTGTGCTTTTTTCCTTTGTGCTCCTTAGCAGAATGTTGGTTATGTTAAAGTATGATTATGGCAGGGCAGTATACACGTGAAGTATGCAAATTGCTAGCTAAGTATAGGAGTTATCTTTCTCATAGTATGCCTAAGGTTACTTAGTCGCTTTCTACCCTCATTTCAGTGGCGTCGTTTATAATATTGCATACTTATTACCGCTAGATATATATATATTTTTTTTGAGAAACCTCTTTTGATGAAGGAACTGAGTTTGTAAATTGATATTATCGCTGTATATCTCTCCAGTGTAGAGTTCCAATTACGATAGCTTGTTTGTTATATATTCTCACACGATTTCTTAATATGAATATATGGTTACTGAGTTTGATTCCTTATAAGATTGTGTTTTTAATAATTCTTTCAGTGCTGTCTTGTAGTTTTCATCTGCGTCCCTATACAGCCAAACAATTTTTTCTAACCAATTCATTCGATTCTCACATTAAAGGTCTCTCTACTTCAAAAAGACCCCAAAACCTAAATGAAAACGTCTACATGTAAGAACACTCGCTAAAAATGACGTTACCGATTTTAAGGGGATGAAAATGTGCCAATAGTTTGAGAAATATGCAGTTTTCATGCCATAAAAATTTAAATCTACAAGGAACTGTCGTAGGATTATAAAGATTAAATATATTCCTGTACACAAATCGTTAGAAAAATAGGTGTGACATCCCTGTGTTTAAATTTCCAGTAATTACTCTTTGCATCTGATCTAAATAATATCTGTTCAGTATCAGCATTAAACTACTTAATTACGAGCGAGGGCGAAGCACTCGCTAGTCACTCGTCAGGTAGTGGCATTTTCTCACATATGAGCGACACAACCCGGCCCGACCGTAACGCTATTGAGAAGCTTATATCTCAGCAACCACAGGGTCGATCACTGCGTAGTTTGCACCACATGATAGTCCAAATCTTCAGGATTTGTTTTTGACAGGTTTCATCACACCCAGGCGGTGCACGTGGCACGTGACACAACTATAAACTGTTCAGCAGTGATAAGGTTAGGTTAATGACTTTCTATTCAGAATGTGATTCGCTGTACAGGAACTGTGCATTACCCTTTCTTACCACCTGGAAGAACTTTTACTTTTCTTTAGAATCAGCATAAAACGGACGATATTAAACGTTGTTATAAGGGAAGTTAAAATCGAGGAAATGGTGCCTGCATTTAGAAACTGACATTAGGTTGAAGCGTTTGCAGTGGTGCTTAAGTACACACACACACACACACACACACACACACACACACACACACACACACACACACACATCGCTCGCCGGCTCAGTGGTAACGCTATCGCTTAGCGTCTGCTAAGACGGGGGTTCGCGCCTTGCTCGGGATAAGAAAAGTTTCACAGACGAAGCTGGTGGTAACTGTCCTCCTTGAGCAAGAGGATGGGTGTGTGCGTGTGTCAAGGCTTTGCCCTTAGATCGGACTATATGAGCTCTCAGCTCTCTTCCGGGAGAGTAAAATGCTGATGATCACAACCATCGCGTGATCCTGACCGACCCGGTGAATTACACACACACACACACACACACACACACACACACACACACACACACACACACACACACACACACACACACACACACACACACACACACACACACATCTCTTGCATATTACAAATAATAAAGCAATACAAATTAGGTCTAGCAAAAATTGATTAACCGCATCATTCGGACTTTGTCTTTTCAAGTTAATTAGCGAAATTCGGGAAATGTTCATCCGGAATATCATAAAGCAGAGGGAAGACGTAAATATGACATTGGTGGATATTCCCAAGTCTTGTAATAACTTGCCATTCGATCACTGCAGATTATAATGATCACGGACTTGCCATTTCAATTACGCCCGGCTGATACGTCCATCATATACACGCCTCAACCACTAACGATGCTAATTAATTTCCAGTATCAAATTCACTCTTTTTGGGGAAGCTGTCTGATGCGTTCTCCATTTCACACTCATTACCATAGCCTCATCGTAAAAAATATATATATGTACGCAGATTCCAAATTGCGTATCGTATTTCGTGCTTCACCGAGTTTTAATTCAAAAATAGAAGTCGTATTTTCCGGGGCATGGGTGTGGGCGATGGGTGGCTGAATGGGGACACGGGTGGATATGGTGGGTGAATGTGATGATTGGTGCTCATGGGTAATGGGAATGAAGGTCCCTGTGGTGAGGGTATAGGAGATAGGCAGTGGGTGGGTGAATGTAGATGGTGGGTAGGGGAGTGAATGGATGGATGAAGATGGGTAGTATATAATATGGTGGGTGAAGGTGCCACTTGTGAGTTTGTATGTGGTCGTCAGTCAGTTTGGGTGGGGGCGTGGATGGGGGATGTAGGTGGTGGGTGGATACAGTGGTTGTGTGGAAATGATGTGCGGATAAATTGGCATATTGTGGAGATGGATAAAATTGGTGGGTAGGCGGATGGAGTGGATGACTGGGTGTGGTGGGTGGATGGACAGGGTGGGTGGATAGATGAGTAGAGATGGTTGATATTCATAGAGAAGGCTGGTGAAGATGTCTTTTGCGAGTGATGGTTAAGTTATTTTAGGAGAACGAGTAACTAAACTTTTAATCTGGGCGGGAGTATGGATGCTTATGAGTGTGTATGTGGATGAGCAGGTATGAGCGACCTTTTTGTAAGTAAATCTGTGTGGCAGTGAGATATGTATAGGCTAATTGTTTTCAGTGGGTGAATGTAGCTAATGAACTGCAGTCCAATTGGCAGTGTTGATTTCCAGGCAGTATATTTCGATATATAATATGCTGGCAGCCTACTTTTATTGATTTCCTAAGGTTTGCCAACGGCCATACCACGTTGAGTACACCGCTTCCCATCCGATCAGTGAAGTTAAGCAACGTTGGGTCTGGTTAGTACTTGGATGGGTGACCGCCTGGGAACACCAGATGCTGTTGGCATCTCTACGTGTCAAGTGGGGTTGGTGGAGGATTAGTGCTCCTCCCTGTAAAAAAATTAACTCTAAGCCCTTGTCCACCCCGTTTGGGATACATGGCGTCTGGCAATGAATGAATGAATGAAACATGAGGTTTCCCGGGTTTTGTGGCATTGTGACGATTGTTACCGTGGCTGCATCAGAGTTCACTCCAATTTTGTTAAAATGATGTTAAAGTATATAAATGCGGTTTGCTGGTCACAGCAAAATAAACTCTCTCAGGTTCTTTTGGCGCGCTGCCAGTTTATTAAACCGTTGGGACGTAAGCCGAAACAAAACATAGGGCAAATGGTGAAGGATATTAGCTCTCTCTGAGACTCATGTACTTGGAAGTAGGTTAAGCAGAATTATGTACAACAGTTGTGTCTTTCTTGAAAGGGTTAAAAGAGTACTAATACAAATTCTCAGTGTTCAAACCCTTTTCAAATATTTTACAAGTGGTAGTTGTTTTCAAAGAGCAGGACAAAGAAACCAATAGTAAACAAGCAATACACCTGTCGTTATCTTATTTATGGTCTGGACCATATTATTCCTTTATAGCTAACAATGGCACAGGTAAAATTCCAGGTAAACGTTGAGTTAACTTGCTAGACATCTGTGTGTGCATTATAATTTGACAACATATCAGTGTAGTCTACATGTAAAGATATTTTTCAAGAAATCTCCCATAAAAGTTCCGAAGCAATTTAGTGCGCTTTCGTGAAAATATTTTGACTTCAGCATGATATTTTGGCGACATACCTGTTCTAACGAAAACAGAAAATTACAAGGGAGAGTTGAACGAATATTAAAATGAAGGGTTGAACGAGAAATAAAAGGGAGGGTTGAATGAGTATTAAAAGGGAGGGTTGAACCAGTATCAAAAGAGAGGGTTGAACCAGTATCAAAAGGGAGGGTTGAACCGGTATTAAAAGTAAAAGTTGAACCAGTATTAATCCCCTATACTACTTGGGTGTTTTCGTATACCTGAATGACTTCGCCTGGTGCGGTAGCAGCGAAAATAAGATTCAAAACGACGTGCTCTGGGATAGGGGTTTGTGCTACATAAGAGCCCGTTACGGAGGACTGAGTGCAGTCACTTACGAATGACTAGGCTGAGTAAAATCGTGTGGTGTCAGCAAGAATAAGTTGTAGATAATGTCCTAGTGGTTAATTGATTATAAACAGAGATGTATTTCTCATTATATTCCTGCTCCCACTCAAACTTTTTTTCAGTTTAGGAACTGAAATATGCCGAAGGTTGTGAAAGGAATAATTCATTTTAAAAATACCAGTAAACCACTCCCAGACTCATGGCTCCCCTAAACTCAGTGAAACTGTCTGGTGACAGCAAAATTATAATGCAAATGTTGTTCTTTTAGGTAATGGGTATATCCTGGATGGGCCACATAGACAGTGTAAGGTACACTTGACGCTGACTTACCACCGGTCGTGAACCCACCCGGGAATTGGTTAAAGATACTGTACTGGGTATATGGTGGTGGCCACGTGCCAGCGAGAGAAGTGTTGGGGTATTGGTGGGAGGGAGCAAAGAATATGGAGAGAGAGAGAGAGAGAGAGAGAGAGAGAGAGAGAGAGAGAGAGAGAGAGAGAGAGAGAGAGAGAGAGAGAGAGAGAGAGAGAGAGAGAGAGAGAGAGAGAGAGAAAGATGGGTGGTGGGAAATGAAATGGCAGATGGGACACTGTAAGTGGGAAAATATGTTTAGCATGCTCCAGAAATGTACGATGGCTTAATTTACTTCTAGATGCTGTTAGAATGTAGTTGCCTCCATTTTGAACACAAAATATCTAGAAATTTACCGGGAACTATGCTAGAATTGCTTGATAATAGCTAAACTGACAAATAATTCTTAAAACATTTGGTAATTAGATGTAAACCTCTCTACATCAATCTATAATATCGCTTGATGAGTAATTCCACTTAATTCATGCAAACCAAACTGTATTTTCTGCCCTCATCCATTTATACTTCTATATATATCTATGAGACTTTCTATCCATCTGCCCACCACCCTGATACTCCCTTGAGTTTCAGGTACCTCTCACTGGGCGTCTAGGTATTTCCCCATAGGTCTCCTTACTTGATGATTGTGTCTATAACCAATCACCTCTTTCTTTTCACATTCCTGCCTCGTACTTTGCTTTCTCTCTCTCTCTCTCTCTCTCTCTCACACACACACACACACACACACACACACACACACACACACACACACACACACACACACAAAC
>NC_136976.1:11874779-11889158 GCF_032717465.1 Coenobita brevimanus | reverse complement strand
TGTCAAATTATACTGCACACACGGATGTCAAGAAAGTAAATTCATCATTTACCTGGAATTTTACCTGTGCCAGTGTTAGCTAGAATAAAATAATAGTGTCCAGACCATAGATGAGATAATGACATGTGTATTGCTTGTTTATTATTCGTTTCTTTGTCCTGCTTCCTGAAAACAAATACCACTTGTAAAATATTTGAAAAGGGTTTGACTTTGAGAATTTGTATTTGTGTACTGTTTTAACCCTTTCAAGAAAGACAACCGTAGTACATTATTCTACTTAAGCTACTTCCAAGCTAATTTATGGGACTGACAGGACATGATAGGAGTCTGAGAAAGAGCAAATATTCTTCACCATTTGCCCTTATTTTATTTCAGCTAACGCCACAACGGTTTAATAAACTGACAGTGCGCCAAAAGGGCCTGAGAGAGTTAATTTCACTGTAACCAGCAAACCGCATTTACTTTAACATCGTTTTAGCAAAATTGAAGTGAACGCTGATGCAGCCACGGTAGGGATCATCACAAAGCTACAAAATCCGGGAAACCTCATGTTTCATTCATTCATTCATTGCCAGACGCCATGTATCCCAAACGGGGTGGACAAGGGCTTAGAGTTAATTGTTTTAGAGGGAGGAGCACTAATCCTCCACCAACCCCACTTGACACGTAGAGATGCCAACAGCATCTGGTGTTCCCAGGCGGTCACCCATCCAAGTACTAACCAGACCCAACGTTGCTTAACTTCACTGATCGGATGGGAAGAGGTGTACTCAACGTGGTATGGCCGTTGGCAAACCTTAGGAAATCAATAAAAGTAGGCTGCCAGCATATTATATATCGAAACATACGGCCTGGAAATCAACACTGCCAATTGGACTGCAGTTCATTAGTTGCATTCACCCACTGAAAACAATTAGCCTGTACATATCTCACTGCCACACAGATTTACTCACAGAAAGCTCGCTCATACCTGCTTATCCATATATACATTTATAAGCATCCATACTCCCGCCCAGAATAAACGTTTAGTTACTCGTTCTCCAAAGTAACTTCATCATCGCTCACAAAGACACCTTCACCAGCCTTCTCTGTGAATATCAGCCATCTCTACTCATCTATCCATTATTACATGCACCCACCCTGTCCATCCACCCGCCACACCCAGTCATCCACTCCATCCGCCAACCCACTAATTTCATCCATCTCCACACTATACCAACTTATCCACACACTTTTCCACTCACCCACTGTATCCACCCACCACTACATCCCCCATCCACGCCCCCACCCACACTGACTGACGACCACATACAAACTTACAAGTGGCATCTTCACCCACCATATTCCATCCATCTTCATCCATCCATTCACTCCTCTACCCACCATCTACATTCATCCACCCATCCGTGCCCCCACCACCCACTGCCTATCTCCAGTACTCTCACCACGGGGACCTTCATTCCCATTACCCATGAGCACCAACCATCACATTCACCCACCATATCCACCCATGTCCCCATTCAGCCACCCATCGCCCACACCCATGCCCCGGAAAATACGACTTCTATTTTTGAATTAAAACTCGGTGAAGCGGGAAATACGGTTCGCAATTTGGAATCTGCGTACATATATATATTTTTACTATGAGGCTATGGTAATGAGTGTGAAATGGGCAACGCATCAGACAGCTTCCCCCAAAAGAGAGAATTTGATACTGGAAATTAATTAGCTTCGTTAGTGGTTGAGGCGTGTATATGATGGACGTATCAGCCTGGCGTAATTGAAATGGCAAGTCCGTGATCATTATAATCTGCAGTGATCGAATGGCAAGTTATTACAAGACTTGGGAATATCCACCAATGTCATAATTACGTCTTCCCTCTGCTTTATGATTTTCCAAATGAACGCTTCCCGAATTTCGCTAATTAAGTTGAAAAGACAAAGTCCGAATGATATGGTTAATTAATTTTTGCTGGACCTAATTTGTATTCGTTTATTATTTGTAATATGCAAGAGGTGTGTGTGTGTGTGTGTGTGTGTGTGTGTGTGTGTGTGTGTGTGTGTGTGTGTGTGTGTGTGTGTGTGTGTGTGTGTGTGTGTGTGTGTGTGTGTGTGTGTGTGTGTGTGTGTGTAATTCACCTGGTCGGTCAGGATCACGTGATGGTTGTGATCATCAGCATTTTACCCTCCTGGAGGAGAGCAGAGAGCTCATATAGTCCGATCTAAGGGCAAAGCCTTGACCTTAACACACACACACGCTCATCCTCATGCTCAAGGAGGAGAGAGACCACCCGCTTCGTCTGTGAAGCTTTTCGCATCCCGAGCAAGGCGCGAACCCCCGCCTTAGCAGACGCTAAGCGATAGCGTTACCACTGAGCCGGCGAGCGGTGTGTGTGTGTGTGTGTGTGTGTGTGTGTGTGTGTGTGTGTGTGTGTGTACTTAATAACCGCTGCAAACGATTCAATCTAATGTCAGTTTCTAAATGAAAGTATCGTTTCCTCGATGTTAACTTCGCTGATAACAACGTTTAATACCGTCCGTTTTAAGATGATTCAAAAAAAAAAAAAAAGTTCTTCCAGGTGATAAGAAAGGGAAATGCACAGTTCCTGTACTGCGAATCACATTCTGAATAGAAAGTCATTAACCTAACCTTATCACTGTTGAACAGTTTATATTTGTGTCACGTGCCACGTGCACCGCCTGGGTGTGATGAAACCTGTCAAAAACAAATCCTGAAGAATTGGGCTATCATGTGGTACAAACTACGCAGTGATCGACCCTGTGGTTGCTGAGATGTAAGCTTCTCAATAGTGAAACGGTCGGGCCGGGTTGGGTCGCCCATATGTGAGAAAATGCCACCACCTGACGAGTGACTAGCCAGTGCTTCGCCCTCGCTCGTAGTAATGTAGTTTAATGCTGATACTGATCAGATATTATTTAGATCAGATGCAAAGAGTAATTACTGGCAATTTAATCACAGGGATGTCTCACTTACTTGTCTAACGATTTGTGTATAGGGAATATATTTAATCTTTTGAATCCTAATACAGTTCCTTGCAGATTTAAATTTTTATAGCATGAATACTTAACACATATATCATGTATATTTCTCAAACTATTGGCACATGTTCAACCTCTTGAAATTGGTAACGTCATTTTTAGCGTCATGTGGACGCGTTCATTTAGGTTTTGAGGTATTTCTGAAGTACAGAGACTTTTAATGTGAGAATCGAATGAATTGGTTAGAAAAAATTGTTTGGCTGTATAGTGACTCAGATGAAAACTACAAGGCAGCACTGAAAGAATTATTAAAAACACAATCTTACAAGGAATCAAACTCAGTAACCATATATTCATATTAATAAATCAAGTGAGAATATATAACAAACAAGCTATCGTAATTGGAACTCTACATTGGAGAGATATACAGCGATAATATCAATTTACAAACTCAATTCCTTCATCAAAAGAGGTTTCCCCCCCAAAAAAAAATTATCTAGCGGTAATAAGAATGCAATATTATAAACGACGCCACTGAAATGAGGGTAGAAAGCGACTAAGTAAGCTAAGGCATACTATGAGAAAGATAACTACTATACTTAGCTAGCAATTTGCATACTTCACGTGTATACTGCCCTGCCATAATCATACTTTAACATAACCAACATTCTGCAAAGAAGCACAAAGGAAAAAAGCACACACACACACACACACACACACACACACGACTGTCGTAACGGCACACATAAACATGCCGAACAAAAAATCTTATAGTTCAGTGCAATGGTACTTTTTATGAACATCATACTTTTTTAATCAGGGATAGGGAGATTTTTCGTTGAGAAATGAGATTGAAAACAATATCATCAGCCTCATGTATATGCTTAAGTGTTTATTATTCCTCCGCCCACCTTTGGTGGGGGAAGCATTAAGGGATTGGATTGTCTGTCCGTGCGTGCGTCCAGCGGGCGTGGGTTAGTGCGTCCGTAAGACTTTACTGGGCGTGATATCTTATGAACCCATTGACGGATTTCCACAAAACTTTTGTCAGTGATGAAGTGTCGAGATGATTTACTGATCAGCTAGGTTAAGGAGTCAAGGGTCAAGGTCATGTGGTTTCGATTTAATTTATCCTTGTGAGGGCGATATCTCCTGAAGCCCTCGACGGATTTCGACTAAACTTATGTCTGTGATACAGTATGAAGGAACGATGAACTGATTGGGTCAACAAGGTCAAGGGGTCAAAAGTCAAGGTCATGGTGTGGGCGTGATATCTCCTGAACCCCTCAAAGGATTTCAACCAAACTTTTGTCATTGACACTGTGAAACGACGGCATCAAGGTCAAGGGGTCAAAGGTCAAGGTCATATGGATCGACTCAGTTTATCTTTGGTCTCATTTCAACCCACAGTGAACCCTGTCATGGAGGTTGTATGTCAAGTCCGTGCTCAAGGCTTGGCGGAAACTTACCAAGCGACATTGTGTGAACAGCCCGGAGCCCAAATTCTCGACGTTTAATTTTTTCTTGAAACCGTTCGACGAATTTGCTCAACAGAAGGAAGAATTTGCATAGCGAATAGCCAAACGTAAAGTCCTAAAGTCGAGGATGTCATTTTCATTATGTGCTACATAACGGTAGACTTACACCCAACGAAGGAGAACCCACATGTAGTTCAGAGGTTAATGAAGACTCTAGAATTCTAACCCTTCAGAGCTAAAACATACTGTACCCTCCAAAGCTCGAAAAATCGTATAGAGGTGGTTCCTTTCAGTACAGTGACTTTCTTTTATTATATTCTTGGTATTTTCAAGTAGAAATCTTAACAAACATAATGTTATGAAAGCGAAGCGTTTAGATTACAAGGTTCACCTTCCCCTCTAGGTCCCCTCACACCTCGTGGACACTCCCCTCACCCCTTCTACATTGCCCTCACCCCTCCTGCACATATTCTCTCACCCCTCCTATGTACCCTTTCGCCCCCTGTTTATCTCCGTCACCCTTTCTGTGCATCCGCTCAATCTTCCTCCACACCCTCTCACACCCCACCACTAGTACATACCGTCTCAGCCCTCCTGTACACATCCTCTCCCCTCTTGTTCATTCCCTTCACACCGATTGTGTACATTCCCTTACCCAACCAAAGCATCCCCTTCTTCACTTTTATTATCTGTTAATATTATTATTACTATTATTATTATTATTATTATTATTATTATTATTATTATTATTATTATTATTATTACTATTATTATTGTTATTATTATTATTATTATTATTATTATTATTATTATTATTATTACTAAAGTTAGTAATTCGAGAAATGTTTTTTTTTTTAAACAAGGTGCGGTGGGTGAAACAGACATTTGCCCCACCTCCTTGAATTCCTCACTTCCTCCAACCACTTTCCCCCGTCCCACCCCACGCCGCTCTACCACCCCACACCTCTGAATCCGAAATGGCCGGCCACACGTCAGGGAACTGAGGTTTATGGTGTGTCAGGCCAGACACTGGCCTCACATACCCTACTGGTAGTGGGAAAGGGAGGGGGGATGGAGGGGATACAATACCTTATGCACAGTGCGCGCCTCACACCCTCATCGTAGCACCACAACGGTCAAAGGTTCCATGAAACTTTCCTGCCAGCTTTGGCGATGGAAGCTGTTTTAGCATTATCACCATCATTTTTTTTGTTTTAACTGAGAATATGGTTAAGTCGAATCCAGAAAGCAAGGAAACTGATGTCACTAAAAGAGAATTATCAACAGCGTGCCTTATGGAATGTTCTAGATATCTGCTCACGTAGTCAAGATTTTGGAAGCTGACTCTACCTTATAGGCCTAACCATCTGCAAATTTTTTTCTGTCTAGATATCCACGAAGTGGTAGTTGCGACGACCATCATCCACTTACGTGATGTAGTCTACTTCCTCCTATGGTGACTCTACACTGAGTAACAGGCCTAATGATTGCCTGTAACCCAGAAATCCATTTACAACGCTCGGTGGTAATCATATAATCAAATAACAGGATGATGTGGAGCTTGCTATGGTGTCCCTGTTGACCGGGTGGAGAGACGCAAATGCGGCGTCTGTCCAAGAACCAAACCTTCAGACTTTTCCCCGAGCCTTGCTGTGCCGAGGAGCTCTCCACCACATAGGAACATCGGTTCACTGCATGAGATGGCCCCGCAGGGGCAATTGTTTGCCTTCGGTTGACGAGTCTACTTGGCAAGACAGACTGGGGTTACTTTACTACTAATACTATTACACCTGCCCACACTCTGCTCACAATATTATCAAACGCAAAAGTTCACCATCATTTCCCTGCCGACTGTGGGTATAGAAGACGTTGCGTGAAATATTTAAATATGATACTAGTATGAAGCACACGACAAAAAAGTAGAAGGAAGAAAGGTCAGTTACATCAGAGAATCAATAAGAAATATCGAATGCAGGAAACCATGCTGGCATAGAATTGCCGGCAAACTTACGTTCGAGGTAGTATCTTACCATTCAGACTCTTATGACCCACTTTTAGTTATATAAAATCACGTGACGTTAATTGGACTAAAATACTAGCGTTATTATGACTGCGAAAAAAAATTACTGGTGACAGTATCAACACTTTCACCCCTTATACTTACTCACCACCGAATAAAATCGTCTGCCCTTAGCTGCAGCAGAATACACTAGAGTTGTCTTGACCATGAAGAGGGGTAATGATGCCAGTATTAACACTCAGGCTCCTATAAATCACTTTCAGCTACAAAAAAAAAATTGTTTTCCATTAGTTGGAGTTGAATTATTAAGCACACTGTTAAACATCTTGAATCCAACAGCTTAATTAATGACAGACAGTATGGTTTTCGCCACGAATGATCCACTTTTGATATACTCAGTCTCATGACTCATACCATCAATCAGTCAAATGACCAACATGGAGAAACCCATGCAGTAGCCCTTATTTCTAAAGTTTTTGACAGAATGTGGCACCATTCCCTATTATCCAGACTCCCTTGCTAAGGCCTATCATCTTTTGTCATCCTGATTTCCTCATATCTCAGCAACAGAAAGATATGAGTGTGGGGAGGAACAGGTTGGAATGATGGGACGATTGCAGATTCTCTTGTCTGTAGGTTCATCCTGGGGACCTTAACCTTGATGATGAGGAGGACTTCTAATACTTTGTAGGCGTCTCGTATCTGAAGCCCGACCGATGGCCAGGATGTTCTCTTCCATCATTTGTCTGGTCAGACGGGTATTGTGGCAATGTCTTGTGTGCGTGTTTTAGGGGTACCATTCTGCAGGCGAAGTACTATTCCTCGGCTAAGCTTGGTGGTTGTATATATATATATATATATATATATATATATATATATATATATATATATATATATATATATATATATTGCCAGACGCCTCAATCCCGTTTGGGGTGGCCACAAACAAATCGTCTCCAAGTCGCCCTGTCCCCCGCCATTTCACTGCCCTGCTCCCAACTCACACACCCCTCTCTCATATACCTCTCCACCCCATCCCTCCATCTCATCCTCGGCCTCCCCCTCCCTCTTCCCCCCTCCACCTCACTCACATACACTCTCTTCGTCAGTCTTTCACCCTCCATCCTCTCCACATGGCCAAACCACCTCAGTGTGTTCCTCATAACGCTTCCTATCACATCCACATCCACACCGCAACGCTCCTTTATATCCTCATTCGTCAGCCTGTCTCTCCACGTGACTCCACAGGCTCCTCTTAAATAACTCATTTCCACTGCTCTCACTCTTGACTTGTGTCCTTCCAACAATGTCCAAGCTTCACTTCCGTACGTTAGAGTTGGTATCACAATACTGTCATGTAGTAACTTTTTCACTTCCATGCTCACTTCCCTGTTTCTTATCACTGCTTTCAAGGAACCAGCAACCTTTCTTCCCTGCTGTACCCTTTCAAGCACTTCACCCTCCAAACCTCCATCCTTACTCATCACACTACCCAAATACTTAAACGTACTCACATTTGCAATTCCTCACCATACAACCTCGCTGTACTCGTACATTCACTGACTTCACCTCTCTCAAAGACCATCACTTTACTCTTCCCTACATTCACCTTTAGGTTCCGTTTCTTAAACACTCTCTCAAACTCATCCACCAAGCCTTGCAGCTCCCCTTCGTCTTCACTCAACAACACATTATCATCTGCAAACAACAGTACAGGGAGTTTCCAAACACTATCCTCTCTCACCAGGGCCACTCCAACATCCACTACCCTACCTTGTACCTCTTTTATTACCCCATCCATGTACAGATTGAACAACCATGGAGACATGACACATCCCTGTTTCAACCCAACTTTCAAAGAGAAAAATTCACTTAGTTCACCATCCACACGCACTGCAGCCTTCGCACCATCGTACATACTCTTCACAGCGTTCAACAACTTCCCATCTACTCCATATATTCTTAACACTCTCCACAATCCTTGTCTATCCACCCTGTCATATGCTTTCTCCAAATCCATGAAAGCCGCATACAACTTCTTTCCCTTCTCTAGAAACTTTTCCACTAAAGATCTAAGAATGAATATCTGATCTACACAACCTCTTCCCTTCCTAAAGCCTCCCTGTTCTTCTCCAACTAATTTCTCTGTTCTTTCTCTAACTCTGTCTATAAGTATCCTACCATACACTTTTCCTATTATACTAAGAAGACAAATGCCCCTATGATTACCACACACTTCTTTTTCCCCTTTTCCTTTGTACAAGGGAATAATTATACCTGACTTCCAATCCTCCAGGACTCTACCTTCCTCCCAGGCCAATCTGCACATCTTCCACATCCATTCTACTACTATCTCTCCCCCATGCTTCAGCATTTCACCACACACTCCATCAATTCCTGGGGCTTTCCCCGATTTAACTTTCTTCATTGCTTCCATAACTTCTATCCTACTGATTTCTTCCTGTCTTCTCACCTCCCTCCTTCTCCCAGCCATTCCCCAGCCACTTATACTCACATTACTTCCATCCTCTACGTTCAACAATTCCTTAAAGTGTTCTCTCCATCTGCTCACTTTTTCTCCCTTCTCCACTAGTAATCTACCATTTTTATCTTTCACTCCCCTGCTAACTTCACTTCCACCCTGTCTTACTCTTTTCACTTCTCTCCAGAACATTTTCTTACAGTCCCTCCACTTTACACTCAAATTCCTTCCAAATTCCTCATCCACTCTCTTCTTACTCTCTCTTACTAATCTTTTCACCTCTCTCTTCCTTTCCACATATAACTCTCTCTTCCGCCTCTCAACTTCTTCCACGCCCCTATTTCTCATCCATTCATTGTATGCTTTCTTCTTTTGTGCCACAGCCTGTTTCACCTCTTCAGTCCACCACACTGTTCCTTGCACCCACCTCCGTCTTCTCTTCCTTCCACACACCACATCACGTGCTGCACATATTTCTTCTGTAAATATCTTACACATACCTTCCACGTCTCCCACCTGCTCCAATTCATATTTGCCCAATCGTTCCTCCACTTCTCTCTTATACTCTGCCTTTTTCTCATCCTCTTGTAACCTTTCCACTCTCCTTGCAACTACTCCTTCCTCTCGTCTTTCCCTTCTTCTATTCCTCCATCTTACTTGCATCTTAATTCTGGCCACCACCAAGTAGTGGTCAGAAAGTCCACTCCCCCAACCTCTATACACTCTTACATCCTTTACACATCTTCGCATCCTTTCATCCACACACACATAATCAATCATTGCCTTCCTTTCATTCAGTTCACCACCCACCCTTCTCATCACTCGCCATGTATACCTGTGGATCATTTTATGCCTGAAGAGGGTATTGGCTATCACCAATCCCCTCCCAGCACAAATGTCCACTAACGCACTCCCATTCTCATCTATCTCAGCAGGCACACCCCACTCACCAACTATTCCATCCACCTTCACATTACCAACTTTACCATTCATATCACCAATCAAAAACACTCTCTCATTCCTTCCAAACTTTTTCATGCACACTTCCACATTTGTCCAGAACTCTTCTCTCACTCTTCTAGCACGATCTTGTGTTGGTGCATACACACACACAATCGCCCACATTTGTATTCCAACTTTCAACTTTACCCACACAATCCTTGACCCAACTGATCCATACTGTCTTATGCTCTTCTTCCATCTTTTACTCACAACTATACACACTCCTTCCTTTGCCCTCTCATTCTCATCTACTCCTGCACATATACCCCACCCATACTCCCATTCTCTCACACTTTCTCCTCTCCATTTTGTTTCAGTTATTCCACATACATCCACTTTCGCATCCTCAAGCACCTGGACAATCTCTCTCTCTTTCACCTCATCATTCGCTCCTCTTACATTCCATGTACTCATATATATATATATATATATATATATATATATATATATATATATATATATATATATATATATATATATATATATATATATATATATATTATACACATAATATACAGTATACCCGTCCATTAGCAAATGCAAGGGAGTAAATTTGTTAATTTATTTCTCGATGCTCAGCTTTTCGTTAAATCAAGTTTCTCCTTACACAGACTACTGTAGATCGTGATATTTCATTCATAAAGTACAGTCGACAGCAGAAGTTCGTCCCTCTCAACGTGCGCGATACGAGCCTTTTGAGTTGGGAACACTGTACGAGATAGAGTTGACAGGTATGGTTGAAAAAGCTAATATTAAAGAAATTTTTCCGGAGATGAGAACAAATTCCCGAGTGATATTATTAATATTGCAGCAGGTGGGATAATAATGTTATTGTGAAATGTATGACACTGATGTATGAAGGATCGTCGTTACGGACACAGACGCACACAATTATTTGAACTGGACTGATGTTGCCAGCAAGCATTATATGAAATAATATAGAACGTTTGCAGTCCTAAAGGTGAGTTTACAAGAAAACATTAATTACGATATCAGTTACACACTAAACATAGAAACTGACAGTGCGTGTTTCACGAGTATACGGTTTTGTTTCACAAGTTAAATCATTTCCCTTCCTCGCCTCTCTCTCTCTCTCTCTCTCTCTCTCTCTCTCTCACTCTCTCTCTCTCTCTCTCTCTCTCTCTCTCTCTCTCTCTCTCTCTCTCTCTCTCTCTCTCTCTCTCTCTCTCTCTCAACCCGTCTCTCCTCTTCCCAGTCATGCTCTGCCATCATCCATGTTTCATTGCTAATGCTGAAAATTGTATGTCTGTAGGTAGAGTGTGGAAAGTAATCATTATAAAAGTGTTAAATGAGCTTCTTTTTCCCCTCCATGGCTAAGGAGTGTTATATATGACCAATATAAATGTTAGAAACATGGATAAGTCGTCACTTTGATGGTTAGGAGACATTACTTGCCACCATTTATATAACATATATCAATCGTTAATACAGTGCTCCAAATACACTCCCTCTCCACCTCCTCGCCGTCTCCTTCCTTCCCTCCCCCTTCCACTGTCTCCATCACTCCTCCCCCCTCCCTCCGCCCTCTTTACCAGTACCCCCATTTTCTCTCCTTCAACAGTCAACACCCTCAACCCCTACCCACGGTTTCATTTATTTGACCCTGCTTCGTTTTACCTTCCTAACTAGATCGGTTATTCATGACGAATACAGATAATATCAGTTACAGGATTTCAAGTCGTAACTGTAGTGACATTATAAACACAATAGGCTACACGTACAGGTTATATTGCCAACTGTATTACACACAAGTAACCAGATTACTTATCAGTAATAGGTCCATCGAAACTATCAATGCTCAGTACCCCCCCCCCCTTGCGGACTCCCCTGCTCGCCTCCTTCCCCTTTTCTGTATCCCCCACTCCTCCCTACACCTTATAACATATTTACCTGTATCTCAGCTTGTAATATAACTAACCCCTTCCCTTACCCATGGTATTCCTGCTTCCATAATGCAAAGTCAGAGAATGCAGCCAGCAAGAGTATCCATATCATTCCATACCCATAGCTGCATAACATGGTCAGAACAAAAGGTAATGACATAGCGGTCCGTCAGCTCCATGAACATCTGCAATCGCCGATATTATCGATACATGAGTGACAACGACTCGTACGAATAGGAAGCGAACCTTTCCCATAATTAACCCTTTCACCGCGACAATCGGATACTTCCACTTACATCTGCGTGATGTCCAGGCTAACGGCAAGCATATTCCGCTAAGGGAACAATCTACTCATCCAGAGGGGTTTAATCCCCTTTCATCGTATATTACGATGATTATGATTGCCAAATGTATGGCAAGAGGATACAGCTTTTGTGACTATCATCAATATGCAATATTTAACGGTAAGAGAAGAACTACAAATTATCACCAAAAATACCGTCATTACTTGTTCAGAAAATATTTTCTGGTTGCATGTAGATCAAACTCTTGTGCAACTCAACACACGCGATGATTAGTTTTAAAATTTTATTTTCTTCAGGGAAAAGAAGGACGTTTGTGCTTCATCTTTTAAGTATGTTGGGATTTAAATAAGCGTATGCAAGAGATCAATGGCTAGGGGGGAGTAATAAAATGATGACTAAATTGAAGCACTGACTGCCGTTCCTTGAAGTTAATGCGTCTTGACCGCCACTGTCACGGTCATTATAATAATATTACACACATTAAGGAATACAATCCAAAAACAAAACCCAAATGTCGTTGTAATGTTCGGGTCCCGAGACAAAAATGAAGAAGGGAGAGAAAACAGACATTTAAATTGGCAAGGGAGAGAAGTCGGGCAGGGTCAGTACAATAAAACCGTGGGGAGAGGTTCAGATTGTTCTAGAAACAAGGGATACTGGTAGAAGGGGAGGAGGGAGGGGAAGGAGGAGTGATGGAGACAGTGGAAGGGGGAGGGAAGGAAGGAGACGGCGAGGAGGTGGAGAGGGAGTGTATTTGGAGCACTGTATTAACGATTGTTATATGTTATATAAATGGTGGCAAGTAATGTCTCCTAACCATCAAAGTGACGACTTATCCATGTTTCTAACATTTATATTGGTCATATATAACACTCCTTAGCCATGGAGGGGAAAAAGAAGCTCATTTAACACTTTTATAATGATTACTTTCCACACTCTACCTACAGACATACAATTTTCAGCATTAGCAATGAAACATGGATGATGGCAGAGCATGACTGGGAAGAGGAGAGACGGGTTGAGAGAGAGAGAGAGAGAGAGAGAGAGAGAGAGGCGAGGAAGGGAAATGATTTAACTTGTGAAACAAAACCGTATACTCGTGAAACACGCACTGTCAGTTTCTATGTTTAGTGTGTAACTGATATCGTAATTAATGTTTTCTTGTAAACTCACCTTTAGGACTGCAAACGTTCTATATTATTTCATATAATGCTTGCTGGCAACATCAGTCCAGTTCAAATAATTGTGTGCGTCTGTGTCCGTAACGACGATCCTTCATACATCAGTGTCATACATTTCACAATAACATTATTATCCCACCTGCTGCAATATTAATAATATCACTCGGGAATTTGTTCTCATCTCCGGAAAAATTTCTTTAATATTAGCTTTTTCAACCATACCTGTCAACTCTATCTCGTACAGTGTTCCCAACTCAAAAGGCTCGTATCGCGCACGTTGAGAGGGACGACCTTCTGCTGTCGACTGTACGTTCGTTTACTACGGAGGTACTTGCAGTTGTGTCCACACACCACAATTTATATATATATATATTTTTTTTTGCATTTGCACTTGACCGATTTCACTCCCACCCTGTGTGGGGTGTTTTGTAAAACGAGTACCTTGTGTAACACCTGCAGGCTGCGACTATTATAAATAGATAACGTATTGGCTTCGCATCTCACGATAGTTGGTGAGTAACCCACCTGGCATCAAACAACTCATAAATTCTCGGATGGTCTGCCCTTACATGTAACTTCGTCTTTACCAGTTATTTTTCAAGGAGTAACAGGTTGCACCATGCTCAGTCAAAGCTTGGGTTTAATCACAGCGATAAGTATCTATTTCATCGTGTTTGGTACTCAAAAGTTAAAAGTCAGACATGCAGTATATATCGACAACCAGCAGTAACTTCTGATTCCTATTGATGCAGCCTTCGGTGCCCAGAAGTCGTTTCAGAATACTGTGCGAGAGTTTCCTTGTTTACCTGAAAATTGGAGCGATATTCCTAACCACACTTGTGCTACAAAATGTATACAACCCCTTCAGTCTAGTGACGTATTCTTTGCCATTCTTACCATCACCAGACGATTTTTTTCAGTTCAGAAGAGACTTTTCGAACTAGAGTGGGTTAAATACAAGTTTCATACTTTAACTACCAAAAAGTCTCCCATAAGATGGATAAATT
>NC_136976.1:11854779-11872279 GCF_032717465.1 Coenobita brevimanus | reverse complement strand
TTCAGTGATTAGAGATAACAGAAAACGGAGCTGTTTGGGTTGTTCTTGCTGATGACTGACCTCAGTCTGTCTGGCCGAGCAGACCTATCAAGCACAACCAAGCAACCGATCCTCCAGAGTCATCCTGTGAAGTGAATCGATGTTCCCTTGCTGCTGACAGCACCTCACCTCAGCAAGACGCGGGGAAAAGTGTGGAGGTTTGGTTCCTGGATGGATTCCACCCATTTAGCAGGGGCACCATAGCAGGTGCCATTTCAACACATAATATGGTTATATAGTTACCACCCAGGGTTATAAATGGTTTCCTGGGTTACGTTACATGAAGCCATATGCCTGTCACTTAGTGTAGATCTACCTGAAGTTGAAAGAGGAGTAATGAAAAGCGACAGGAAGGAAAGTGAGAAGTAGGAATGAGGACGGCTGACACAGAAATACTAGCAGAATGAGAAAGGGGAAGCAAGTAGCAGTCAGCCCCTCATCAAGTGAGTGGATGATGATCACCACCACCTACTACCGTGCAGTTTCGGTAAGAGACACTAATAAACCATTATTACTGTATATTGTTTTAGATGGAGCACCATACTGCATATATTACCTATAATATCGTTATCACAGTCCCACCAAGTAGTACTGGTATTAATGTCCGAGATTTGTTACAGTACATAATTAATGATCATGTTATTAACTGATGTTATATGGACAATTTTTATATCTGGACTGGATTGTACCCATATGCTATTCCAGATGATCTAAGTAATTATTCAAGAAATATTGAATTATAGTGAAAAAGGATCTTTACCGCAGAAGAGTGATTTCACAGCATCATGTCGTTTTATTCCATCAGAACCGAATCCTTAAATAACACCTATATTAAGGTTCTAATAATTGCGATTCCCGCAGGTTCCCTCAGATATATTCCTGTCCATTTATAGACACAACCACCAAACTGCATAGAGCTGTAAACGTTAACAGAAGTACCGATGTGGGTAGTAGATCACTGATCACTGCTGGAGACCATTCAGCAAAGATGGATTGATGATACTCAGGACTAACAATCATCTACAGCTTCATGTACGTCTCTTATTCGGGCATTGTCATTCCTCTCCAACCCTATGATTGTGAGAGGTTTTCGATGGCCTGCAATGAATTATATGTACTGAATTATAAGTTGTTGTTGTTCGTCTGATTACTAGGTTTTGGGTTGCAACCGTCATACATTAAATTGAAAACTTCATGTAAATAATAGTTGTTTTTCGTATTCTGATTAACATTTTTTCAGCACTTGATGTTACCTGATTAAAAGTGCTCGTGAAATGTTAACCTTAAATAAAAAAAATAACAATGTGGTTAATTTCTGCCGCCAACAAAATACAGTGGCTGTGCCGGAGTGAGGAAAAGTCGACAATGCAGTTAATTAAGTGGCCTCGGGTAGTCGGCGTCCCCTGAGCCCCCACACTATATCTCTTGCAACCCACCAATTCAGAGGCCACTGAGTTCCACGACGTTCCTAATTCACTTTTGCTGCTTATTTTCGTCTTCTGTAAAGTTGGGAGTATTGTAGTTGTAGTTTAGGTTGTTGCTCCTACTGTTGTTGTAGCGGACGTGAGGCGACCCTTCCAAGATCCAGTCAGGGTCTTGATTGTTGATTGCAGAACTTGACTAACTTATTGCTGTTATTATTGTCATCAGGTGTAGGGATAATTTTTGCCCGAATTGAATTTTGTATTTCTTGTTTAGTCTGGTGAAGGGAGGGTGATTGTTGTTATTTCTAAAGTTGTGATTGCAATATTTGTAGCTGCAGTAGTAAGATTAGTAATTGCCCTGGTTATGTAATTGTACCTGTAGTAGTAATTGTGGTTCTAGTGGGTAACTGTAGTCAATAAATGGCGATGGGAGGTTCGTTTTCCCACGAGTCCAGCCGCCACGTCCCATGCTGCCAGACAGTTCAGGGATGAGTCGGTTAGTTGGTCTCATGACCCTCTTAACCTCATTTAATTTGCTATTTTCACCTTTTGAAAGGCTGGAAATACTGTAGCTGCCTTTAATCTTCTCAGTGTTATGAGGTAATTTTTATTATATTTTTGCAACTACTGGACGATCTTTTTACATTCAAATTAGGGGAAATTTCTTTTAATGAAGGGGCCAAAGCAACAGAGGATGGCCAAACTTGGTGGCTCAATCGGTAGAGAGGTGGCGTGCGGTCCTAACGGACCCAGGTTCAAATCCCGGCTGGGGCAGGGAACAGTTTAAGGATTTGAATTTCATTAAATCAGGCTTTACTGATCTACCAGAAGACCCGCCGACATGTCGTAAAAATACCCCCGCTAATACTAATACACCAGTCCTGTATGAGACAGCCCTAGCATGTATTCAATATTGACGGTGGGTGTTAGCGCCGAAGTGGTGACATGTAGAGGTGTATGGTATGTAGGAGGACTGCTGGGCCTTGATGGCAGGCTGTTAAGCCTATGCCCAGAGTCGGACACATAAAAAAAAAAAAAAAAAATCTGAACTGTTGCCACGGAATAAATATAAAAGGATATAGGAGAGAAAATTAGCAAGGTTGCATTAAGGTGGCAAAGTGTGAGATTGTAGGAGTGGCAGGAGGACAGACTGGGGAGTCAGGGGAAAGAGGAGACATGGAGATTCTCTGAAATGTTGCAGGGCAGACACAGGGAGTAATAATACAAGGGGAGAGGGAGGAAACAGAATGAAGACTAGAGGAAGACTGCGAGGCTGCACAAGGGAACAGTCAGAGTTAAGTCAGGGTGATGTATGTAGGCAGACAGAAGACAATGTTGGTGTTTCAGGGTGCAGGGAAGGATGATAAAAAATAAACAAAATGGAAGGAGGATTGCTTTAGGAAGGAAACTAGATTGCACTTAAATTATATGAAGGATAAAAGAAGATGAAAGGTAAGGGAAGAAAATTAAAAAAAAAAGAAAATGATCAAGGAAAAGATGATGGAGAGAGAGAGAGAGAGACAGACAGACAGACAGACAGAGACAGAGAGAGGGCAAGCAGGCTGGAAGAAAAAGAAGGACGAAGAATGAGGGCAGGCATGAATAAGTAGGTGGGGAGCAACAACAGGTCAGCTAGGATGAAGGCAAGAAAAAACAAAGCTGAATGGAAGGATGAACATGGAAGGATTGGAAAGAAGGGCGTGGAGCAGGATATGGTTGTTTGTAGTAATTATGACTCCTAACACTGAATACCCACGAAGGACGGAAAATAAAGACAGAACTAAAAGGAGGTGGATGGCAAGAATATGTCATGTAAGATTTCGAGATGAATGAAGAGAGAGAAAAAATCAGGCAGAGTGGAAACAATAAAGTGAGGTAAAAATGAGTTACAGAAGATTGTTGTTACATAGCCTATGATTTCATCAACCTTTGTGTAATTTTAACGCACAGTATGCTGCATGTTTGATCACGAGCGTGTTCTGCCTCAGTCCCCCCCTTCTACCGTTATAGTAGAGTAAGTCGTTCTTTCTGTTGTTCAGAGCGGGATTGTCAACTCTTTGTCCCCTATGGCTTCATTTGCGCGTCCTTCTTACAAGTTGTATCAAGCTCTGCTGGCCCCTATATAATGAGCTCAGTCTCTGCATCATTGCCACTTAGATCTGCTCCTCATTTTGTTCACATCTCTGTCCTCCCCTGTACAGTTATTATTGAGTGCTCAGGAAGTCTCCAACCATCTAGCAGCTGTGTAATTTGAGTATAACTGTTATTGCATTTTTTCCTTGTACTGTATAGCATAAGGTGTTGATTTGTAGGCCTAGTGAGGTTTTTGTAATTTATGTAGGATTCATTTTGTCAGCCAGTTTTAATAGTATTTTGTATCTGTAATAATTTATCTTGCATTAACTGAGCATTACCCAGTGTATTTTCATTTTATCAGGGCTGACTTAGGTAAATTTACTCTTGCTAATTTCGTGTTAATAGAGGCTATTGCAGTTAACCTTATATTTAACCTGTTTTTTGCCATTACATTATCCTTATGAGTCCTGAATGTTTTGTTGTTAGTTTGAGCATTAAACTTTAACTTGTAATTTTACCTAACTCTTTTGTTTTGAACCTGGAACTTTACGGGACAGTAGTGATTTTTAGTATTCTCACTTAAAGTGTACATTATCTTTCTCTGTTCCGTAACATAAATTTGGCGACCTCATATCAGGATATTCAGGATATTATCATAAGGATATTGCTTGATATTTTGTGACTGTGATTTATTCATGATGTCTACTATTACTACACTTGATGAAGCCAAAGATTTTTTGTCAAATGTGCAAACAGTGTGTGATGTAGAAAACAGAACAAAGAATGAACTTAAGCTTGTTGCTCAACAATTGGGAATTGCTGTTCGCTCTCATCATTCTAAAGATCAAATTGTTGACATGATTAATGAAAGCTTGTTTAATGTAACTCCTCCAAATGAGCGAACGCAGATTGAATTAGCAAAGTTACAGCTAGCCCTGCAGGAGGCTCGTGTGAAGGAGGCGGAGTCTCGTGTTAAGGAGGCTGAATTTCAAGCAAATGCTAAGGAGGCTGAATCTCAGACTCGGATTCAGGAGGCACAGATACAGGCTCAGGCACAAATTGAACTAGCTAGGATTCAGGCAGACCTTGAGTATCGCATGAAACAAGGTGGAACTGGATCATCTAGCTCTGATGATTTTGATGTGGCTAAAAATGTTAAACTTGTCCCTCCTTTTAATGAATCTGATTTAACAAAGTATTTTCAGTTGTTTGAGAGGGTAGCTACAGGTTTTAATTGGCCAAAAAAGTATTGGCCAGTACTCCTTCAAACTGTTCTCACCGGTAAAGCTCAAGTAACTTATGCATCTTTGCCTCAGAATCAATCTGATAATTATGATGTAGTTAAGAGCTTGATTCTTAAGGCCTATGAGCTTGTTCCTGAAGCCTATAGAGTAAAATTTAGGACAACTTACAAGCAAGATAAGCAATCCCATGTTGAGTATGCAAAAATCAAAGAAGATCTGTTAGAGCAGTGGTTAAATTCTAAGAATGTGGATTCTGATTTTGGTAAATTTAAGCAGATGATTTTGCTGGAGGACTTCAAGAGGTGTATTTATAAAGATGTAAGCCTATATCTTGATGAGAAAAGAATAGATAATTTGTCTGATGCTGCAGTTTTAGCTGATGAATATGTTCTCACTCACAAGAGATATTCTAAAGAAAAAGGGAAAGCTGAGAGTAAGTACGTTGCCTCTACTCAGAGTACAGGTAACAGGAAAGAGAATAAAGATGATGTTTCTCAGGAAGTAAATACCAGCTTCACCTCTAGATTTCAGAAAAGTAAATGTACTTATTGTAGTAAGCTTGGTCATACTACGGAGAAATGTTTCAGGAGACAGCGTGATGTGAACAAAAAGGAGTCTTTAAATATTCAGTCAATTGGTCTAGTGTCCACCCTTGAGAGTTCCCAGAATTCTTTAACTGAGTTAACCGAACCTGCTTTGAGGGGTAACTTAAATTCTCATGATGGAGCTCCTCTTTTGAGCAGTAACGTGGGTGACACTCTCAAGAGTTCATGTGCTAATTTCCTGTCTGATGGTTTTGTCAGTCCTCTGGACAGTAATGACAGGAAATCAGTTAAAATATATCGTGATACAGGTGCTTGCCAATCCCTTATGCTGACCAGTGTTCTAGGCTCTAATGTTAATTCCTCTGATGAAACTGTAATCTTACAAGGTGTAGGGAATAATTACTTCTCTGTCCCTCTGTGCAGAGTGAATTTAGAGTCTGGTTTTGTTAATGGTTCCGTTATGGTTGGGTTGGTTGAGACACTCCCAATGTCAGGTGTAACTTTCTTACTTGGAAATGATATTGGTGGAAGTCAAGTGTGTCCAGCTCCTCAGTTGTCTAGTGAGCCAGTGGCTGCGACCCAGGATTGTGATGTCCCTGATGTGTTCCCTGCATGTGCTGTCACTAGGGCTAAGTCTAAAGTTACTGGTGATTTAGAGGATGATGATGATGATGATGTTATCCTAGCTGACACTTTTCTTGCTAATTTGGACCACTCACCAGATGAGGCAGTACCCCGTAGTGTTGATAATTTGTCTCGTCAAGAGTTGGTTGAGTTGCAGGTTGCTGACCCTGAGTTGAAAGGTCTAGCTAACTCTGCTTGCAGTGAGGAAGAGTCAGCTGGTGCTTCTACTTGTTATTATATAAAGTCAGGAGTACTTATGAGGAAGTGGAGACCCCCAACAGCATCAGCCGACTGTGAATGGGAGGTTGTACATCAAGTTGTCATCCCTCGTGTTTGTAGGCAGGATATCATTAGAGTGGCTCATGATTCCAGTTTGGCAGGACACCTTGGAGTGAGGAAGACTGTGGCACGCATTTTGAAACACTTCTACTGGCCAGGTATCTTCGGGGATGTTTCCTGGTATTGTAAGTCTTGTCACACCTGTCAAGTTGTGGGGAAGTGTAATCAGACCGAAAAGGTTGCACCTCTAGTTCCCATTCCTCCTTTTGAGGCGCCATTCACCCGTGTGTTGGTGGATATTGTGGGCCCTCTTCCTAAGACTTCTTCAGGATTTTCTTATGTGTTGACCCTGATTGATATGGCTACTCGTTATCCTGAAGCCATTCCACTTAGAAATATCTCAGCAAAGAACGTGGTTAAGGAAATGCTAGGGATCTTCACAAAGTTTGGTCTGCCCAAGGAGGTACAGTCAGACCGGGGAAGTAATTTCATGTCAAATGTTTTCAAGCAGTCTCTGAAAGAGTTGGGCATCACCCAGATCACGTCTTCAGCTTACCATCCCCAGACTCAAGGAGCGTTGCAGAGATATCATCAAACACTCAAATCGATGCTCAAGAAATACTGTTTGGAACATCAGAAAGACTGGGATAAAGGTCTTCCATTCGTTGTGTTTGCCGCAAGAGAATCTCCAAATGAATCACTGGGCTTCTCACCTTTTGATCTACTGTTTGGCCATGAAGTAAGAGGACCCCTTAAGCTACTCAAGGAATGCTGGCTGTCGGAGGAAGATGACGTCAACCTGCTGGAGTATGTGATGAAGTTCAAAGAACGGCTGTCCACTGCTTTACAGCTGGCGAGAGAGAATTTAGGAGCTGCTCAGGAGAAGATGAAGACTTGGTATGATAAGAAGTCCAGGTTACGCCACTTTCAGCCAGATCAAGTTTTGGTTCTGCTACCAGTTCATGGGCAACCTCTTCAAGCCAAGTTTAGTGGTCCTTATTTCGTGGAGAAGAAACTCAGTGATGTCAACTATGTCATCGCCACACCAGATCGTAGAAAGAACAAGCAACTATGTCACATCAACATGCTAAAGTTATATCACAGGCGGGACGAAAATAATCCAGTCTGCACTGTACCTGTTCCACCCGAGTCTGCAAGTGAAGCTCTCCCATGCAGTATGAGCCTGAGTGATAGTTTGGGGAAGAATCCTGATATCATGAATGATCTCCAGACTAAGCTTTCTCATCTACCTCCCGAGGAAAGGCAGGAGTTTTCGGCATTACTGCAGGAGTACCCGCAAGTGTTCCGTGCCACTCCAGGAAGAACCACTGTGTTGATGCATGATGTCGATGTTGGAGATGCAAAGCCAATTAAATTGCCTCCTTACCGTGTGAACCCAGCGAAAGTTCCTCTCATCCAGAAGGAGCTTGGCTACCTGTTGGACCACAAGATGATTGAGCCCTGTCAGAGCGAGTGGAGTTCTCCTGTCACTCTGGTCCCTAAGCCTGGTGGGTCACAGCGGCTTTGCATCGACTACAGACGTGTTAATCAGATAACCAAAACAGACACTTACCCTCTCCCTCGCGTGGAAGATTGCATAGACAAGATCGGAAAGGCTAGGTACATAAGTAAGTTTGATTTGTTAAAGGGATACTGGCAAGTACCTATGACTGAACGTGCTAGGGAGATCTCATGTTTTGTAACACTAGGAAAGAAAATGTTATTGCAGATTGCTTATCTAGATTTTAGACAGATTGTTTTACAGTAATAAGAAATTTCCTTTGTAAATTTCTTTTTCTTTGTGGGGAGGTGTTACATAGCCTATGATTTCATCATCCTTTGTGTAATTTTAACGCACAGTATGCTGCATGTTTGATCACGAGCGTGTTCTGCCTCAGTCCCCCCCTTCTACCGTTATAGTAGAGTAAGTCGTTCTTTCTGTTGTTCAGAGCGGGATTGTCAACTCTTTGTCCCCTATGGCTTCATTTGCGCGTCCTTCTTACAAGTTGTATCAAGCTCTGCTGGCCCCTATATAATGAGCTCAGTCTCTGCATCATTGCCACTTAGATCTGCTCCTCATTTTGTTCACATCTCTGTCCTCCCCTGTACAGTTATTATTGAGTGCTCAGGAAGTCTCCAACCATCTAGCAGCTGTGTAATTTGAGTATAACTGTTATTGCATTTTTTCCTTGTACTGTATAGCATAAGGTGTTGATTTGTAGGCCTAGTGAGGTTTTTGTAATTTATGTAGGATTCATTTTGTCAGCCAGTTTTAATATTATTTTGTATCTGTAATAATTTATCTTGCATTAACTGAGCATTAACCAGTGTATTTTCATTTTATCAGGGCTGACTTAGGTAAATTTACTCTTGCTAATTTCGTGTTAATAGAGGCTATTGCAGTTAACCTTATATTTAACCTGTTTTTTGCCATTACATTATCCTTATGAGTCCTGAATGTTTTGTTGTTAGTTTGAGCATTAAACTTTAACTTGTAATTTTACCTAACTCTTTTGTTTTGAACCTGGAACTTTACGGGACAGTAGTGATTTTTAGTATTCTCACTTAAAGTGTACATTATCTTTCTCTGTTTCGTAACACTGTCAATAACAACAAATGAGAGTATAAAATAAATGTAAGCGAGAACAACAGGACAGTAAAGAAAAAACATAGGCAAAGCTACGCTGTTGCAACCCTCCATCTGACCAAGCACATACCCCTCACCTCCCTACACACCTAACCAAGCGCATAACGTCCCTCACCCCCCCCCCCCGTATAACACAGAGACATTAAAATTTAGAATTTCAGTAGCTTATCCATGGTAATAAAGAACTTACGAACAAATTTCATGAAATTATGGTTCGTGCTTTTTTTCATTTAGGGAGCTATTTTTTATGATTACATAATAGGTAAAGCCATGAAACTTCATACATAATTAGATATTCATATAATAATTCATCATGTAAATTTCTGCCTCCAAGGTGAAATAATTGCAGTGTTTTAAGTGAATAATGCTTTAATATATTAATTTTTATGTATTTCTGCAGTTTCATAACATTATTCAATCTCATGGCATTTTAACTGTCAAAAGGCACCAGGAGGCATATTAACACATATTCCTGTAGAGTTTGAAGCCTGTACCTGTATTTGTTTCTGAGTTCTAGCCCAGAAACGAAACATTATATTGTTTTTCATTATTTTCAAAACACTACTTAAGACACAGAATTCTACCTAACAAAAGGCACAAGTTCACTATAAGACACATAACTATGTGAAATTTCATGACTGTTGAGAATGCTTTCCAAGTTCTGGCCCAGAAACAAAATTTCTGCGCCCGGCCAGCCGCCCTGCCACCCAGCTCTACAGACGGACGCCTATTGAATCCAGTGATAACAACACCCTCCACTTACTTTGTCAGGTGGAGGGTAAAAATGACCCAGCTCTAAGTAAAAAATCATAGGACGGTTGAAGATGGATACCAAGAACGTCGCTGTGTGTGTGTGTGTGTGTGTGTGTGTGTGTGTGTGTGTGTGTGTGTGTGTGTGTGTGTGTGTGTGTGTGTGTGTGTGTGTGTGTTTTCGTTTGTTTGGAGTGGTGAAAGTGTCAGTGAAGTATTTGGTCGACGGGAGGGGAGTCTATGACGTCACCAAGTTATCATAGGAGTACGTAGGAAGTAGAGATAAGGAGGCTTGTTGGACCTTTACGAGAGAGAGAGAGAGAGAGAGAGAGAGAGAGAGAAGAGGTGGGAATCCAAGGGCGAGTTAAGAATAAACTGCTGTAGTGAAAGAATCAAAAGGGAAATGTGGAAGAGGTAAGCTTTAACAAATGATGAAAAAGAGGCAAGAGATAAGAGAAGAATGATAAAAATTATGTCGTAAAAATATAGTTTCAAGAAAAAGACGAGAAGGAGGAAGAGGAAGTGGAGACGAAGACTGGAGAAGAGGATTAGGAGAAGGAGGGGGAAGAGGAGGAGGAGGAGGAGGAGAAAAAGAAAGGTGGATCTGCCTACAATGATTATAACAATGGACAGGAGATGACCACTTAAAAGTGATTTAAAAACAATGAAGAACTGTTAAAAAAACGAAGGAACAGCAGAATTTGTGAAGGAACAGGAAGAAGGAGAAAAGAGAGAAGAGGGAGAGGATGAGGGAAAGGACAGATGAAATGAAAATGAAGTAGAATTTGAGAAAGACATCGGAGTAATATATAAAAGGCGACGAGACAGAATGGATAAGAGGGAGAAGGAGCAGAGTGTGAGAGCATGAGAAGAGCGAGGGAGAGCAGATAGAAGGGAAAAAAAGAAGAAGACAAGAAGAAGAAGAAGAAAGAGAAGGAGAAGAAGAAGAAGGGTCTGCATAGAAGAAAAATGGACATAAAGCAGATGGAGAGGAAGGCTGAGGAAAAAGGAGATGGAGAGCACGAGAGAGGAAAGCGGGAACAGCTGGGAGGGAAAAAGAAAAAAAAAACTAAATAAAGAAGACATGAAGAGGAAGGTCTGAGAGGGAGGAAGAGGAAGAGGAGGAAGAGAAGGAGGAAGAAGGAAGGAAGGAGGAGCAGGAAAAAGTCTTAATGGAGAAGAGAAATTGAGAAGATACTATTCTGAGAGATTGTGAAATAATAAGGGGAGTGAAGAAGGATGGTTGAAATTAATAAGGGGATCTGGGGTAATGAAGAGGTTTTGACATGTAATCTTAGGAGGAGGAGGAGGAGGAGGAGGCAGAGGAAGGGGAGGAGGAGGAGGAGGAGCGAACAAGGTCTTAAAATGGAGGTAAATTAATGAGGAATACAGAAGGGAAGGAAAAGAAGATGAGACGAAACAAAAACTAATAAAAAATCGGAGCAGAAAAAGAGAGAGAGAGAGAGAGAGAGAGAGGGGGGGGAAGAGAGAGGGACAGACAGACAGACAGAGACAGAGACAGAGAGACAGAGTCAGAGACAAAGACAGACAGACAGACAGACAGACAGACAGACAGAGATCAGTGGAGGAGATGTGGGCAAATGAGAGAAGAGGGAATATAAAAAGGAAATAGAAGGAAAAAAAGAGGATAATCGAAACCAAAGAAGGAAGGGAGACTAAAGGATTGGCTCTGGAGAGAAAGAACAGGGACAACAAAAGGAGGGTCTGAGGGAGAAACGATGTAAATTGAAAAGTGTGAGAAGGAGAAAAAGAAAATAGAAAGATATAAAAGGATTGAAAAGGAAGGGGAAATATGATCAAAGGTCCTCGATGTAGAGCAAGAACGATTACTTGGAAGAGGGAGAAAGTTGGGAGGGGATCTGAGAGGGTTCTGTGAATGTTTAGAAAAGGTGGAAGTAAGAAGAACTGAAAGAGGACAAAAAGGATGAAAAAGAAATGGACAGGTTATGATGGGGAATACTCACATAAGAACAAGAGGAAAACATGGCAAGAGGAAAATAATGTGAAATATAGGGAGAAAGTTTGATGAAACTGGATGTAGAAAGAGGAGACAGAGAGTCGGACGAAAAGAAGAATGTAAAGGGAAGGGATGGGACGAGACGCGATATGGGAAACTGATGGGGAGAATAAAGGAGGATATATATATATATATATATATATATATATATATATATAGGAAAAGAACAACAGAATGAAGTGACGAGAAGTGTAAAGAAGGAAAAGAGAAATGAGAATGAGAGGACAGACGCAAATGAAATGGAAAGTGAAGCTATGAGAGAAAAGAGAAAACTACAAAGTGGCTGAGGATAAGTGTATAAAGGGTGTGAAATGGAGTTACTAATAAGTAGACTCTGTGACCCAATACCAGATGAATAAAATCGTCTGAAGGAAGCCAAATAATGTATTAAAATTGTTCCGACAATGAAAATGCTAAAAAGGAATGGGAAAGAATGAAAAGAGGTAAGAGGATAACATGCAATAGACTATTAGGAGAGAAAATATAAAACCGAGGAAAAGCTGAAAAGAGGGATGGAAGGAAAAGGAGAGAGAATGACCCGGAAGTTGAGAAGCATTTATGATGAAGTCGAGGAAGGGTAAGGACGGATAAAGAAGACATAGTTGGAGAATTAGACAAGGAATGAGAAGAAATTGGCAAGGAAGAGGGGGAGGAAGGAGAATAAAGAAATTAAGGTAAAAGAAACGAAAGAAATAGAAGATGTGAGAAAATAACAAAAAAGAAAAAGGGAAATAATTTTGATGATGATGATGATGATGGTGATGAGTTTGAGAAAGAAGAAGAAGAAGAAGACGAAGAAGAAGCAGAGACAAAGAAGAAGAGAAGAGAACAAGAAGAAGAGGAATCACGGAATGCCAGACAACAGCAGGAATGAAAGAAATAGCGAGGGGTTTAAGACAGAAGCGAAGAGGGATGAAGAAGCTTAAGAAGGGATAAATGATAAAGGAAACAGGTTACGAAAAAGGGAAGAACATGAAGGAACGACAGAAAGAAGGAAGGAACGAGGAAGTGGAGAGGGGAAAGGAAAAGAAGGAAGGAAAGAAGAAAGATGGGTGGGATGGGAAAGGAAGAATCTAAGTTGGGTGTTTGGGTAAAGAAAGTAAAGGAGGAGAGGAGATGGAAGGGAACAGGAAGGATGGATCGGAAGAAAGACAGAAGGGAAGGAAGAAAGAAAAGAGGGATGAAGGGAAGGAAAGAAGGGAGGAAGCAAGAAAAGAAGCAAGAAAGAAAGGAAGGAAATAAAAAAGGAAGTAAAGAAAAAAGGAAGTAAAGAAGAAAGGAAGGAAGAAAGGGAGGAAGGAGGGAGACAGGAAGGAAGCATGGAAGAAAGGAAGGAAGGGTGGGAAGGAGGGAGGGAGGAAGAAAGGAAAGAAAGAAAGAAAGAAATATGTGAGGAATGAGACAGGAAGAAGAGATGAAGAGGCTAATGCTTACAAATATGATTGAAATAAGTAGGAAAAAAGGCAGAGTAAATGTAGGAATACACACACACACACACACACACACACACACACACACACACCGCTCGCTGGTTCAGTGGTAAAGCTCTCGCCTCCCATGAGGTAGAAGGGGATTCGCGCCTTGCTCAAGTTGTAAAAGGTTTCACTGACGAAGTGGGTGGTTACTCTCCCCCTTGAGCAAGGGAATGGGTGCGTGCGTGTGTGAAGGTCACAGACTTGCCCTTAGATCGGACTACATGACCCCTCAACTCACTTCCGCGAGGTAAAAAGCTGACGATCACGACCATCACCTGATCCTCCTGATCGTTTACTCACTAGTCCCAGATTTATAAACCATAACTTCTTTTCTCACATTTGTGTTCCACTTGCATCACGCCTACTATTTACCTTCAGGTTACGGTAGACCTCTTGTAGTGACTGGGATAAAGATAGTCTCCATCTACTTCCTTACTACGAAGACAACTTTTCACCTGTATTCTCATGACTCTAAGACAATTTTACTAAGCTTAAGAAAAACCTCTGGAATGAAAGCGTTAAAAGCAATCCCAATCTATCCTTTTACTACGAAGACGAAATTTCCCTTTTTTCCTTGTTACTCTCGGACTATTTTGGCCAAGCTCACGAAGAACGAAGAACCTCTAGTAATGAAGAAGTTAACTAATTCACGATGAGGACGTCTTTCTAAGTGTATTCTTGCTACCATCATATGTTTTTATTCTACTTTCGAGTGACATTCTCCGGTCTAGGGAGCTGGATATACTATTTGTAAATCCATTCAGTACGATAGAATTTTCCTGTACTGAATAAAATCGACTGGAGATATCAAAGGTACACTGAATGAAATCTTACTATGCTTAAAGAGTTAAGAGTATCCGTGAGGTGAACATAAGTAAAATAATATCGTCTAAAGATAAGAAGAAACCAAGACAAAAGAGGAGGAGAATGATAGACGGATCGACGGGCGAAGGTGAAAAAGTCAAGACGGAAGGACAGAGGGGATGGAGAAATAAACGAAAGAAAGGCGGAAAGAATTAAGGAAGGGAAGAGGGAGGAAGGATGGAAGAAAGGAAAGTAAACAAAACAATGGTAAGACGAAAGTAATGAAAAACATGGTGGTGGGGAAAGAGAGGGGGAGGAGGAAGCGAAGAGGAGGAAGGGCAGAAGGAGAGGAATAAGAAAGGAGGAAGGAAATGCGCAGAGATAAGAGGAAGGAAGAGGATAAAAAGGATCGACAATAAACTAACAGATAGAGGCTCGGTATGAAAAGAATGAGGACGATAAAGTTCAGTGGGAAAAGAATGAGAAGGATTTGAGAGACAGACAGACAGACAGACAGACAGACAGACAGACGTTGAGAGACAGACAGACAGGCAGACAGGCAGACAGACAGGCGGGGTGTGTGGAGGGAGAAAGGGAGAGATAAAAGAAATGGATGCAACGCGAGGACATTATAAAATGAAAACGAAAGAGGGAGATTTTAACCAAGGTTGGAGAGAGAGAGAGAGAGAGAGAGAGAGAGAGAGAGGAAAGGGACAGCACACACACACACACACACACACACACACACACACACACACACACACACACACAGAACGAGTAAGAAGAGGAAATAAGATATGAATGTGAAGCAACATAATTAGGAAGAGAAGAAAGAAAATACCGAAAGTCTTGCGAGACAGAGGATAGAAAAAAAGGGGGAGAAAGAAAAAGACATTGAAGGATATTTAGACATGAGATACAAGACAAAGGGAACCACTGAGAGCCGCGATATTGTAAGGAGAATGAAATAATTGTTTATGGTGGAGGCGGAGGGGCGAAGTCCGAGCGCCACACGCTCTATAAACACTGGTCCGGATGATGGTCAACTACACTGCAAAATTTCGTACGTCTTCGTGGAAACTATGAGACAGTCTCTGGTGAGGCAATCTCTCTGGTGAAGGGTGGCCATTGGAAGTCCCATGCTGCCTAAAACGTGGCCGGAGTGAACCTCTACTAGTGTGGAAAAATTCATGTCTCCAGCTCAAAAACTATGTCCATAAAGACTTTGGACAGGACCCACGGGGGCTGCCTCTTCCTCCTCCTTCCTCACGGGGGGGAATGTAGCCTCTGAAGGTCTCACTGTGCCCATATCGTGGCACCAGTAAGATTTACCCATGTGCAAAATTTCATGTTCATAGATATAATATATATATATATATATATATATATATATATATATATATATGGTATTGTCCCCCCTTGGGAGCCGTCCCCCCGCCCATGGAAGGGTGGTCGTCGGAGGTCCCACCCTGCCTAAAATGTGGTCGGAGTACATGTTTAATGCCTACCAATGTGTAAAACTCGTGTTTAAAAAAAAGAAATGACTATGCATAATTGTTGAACCAGGACCCCTGGGGGCCGTCCCCTCCCTGTGAGGGATGACTCTCGGTGATTCCGCCCATCCCATAACGTGGTCGAAGTGGACTTCTATCGCTATGCACAATTACATGTTCGTTGGTTAAAAACTTTGGCCGTGAATAACGACTTAGGCCGAGACCACCGGGAGCCGTCCCCTTTATTGGAACCCCTCAACGGAGGGCAACCCTAGGAGGTCCCATCATGCCCATAACCTGTCGCGAGTGAAGTTCTACAATTGTGCATAAAGTCGTGTTCCTAGGTAATAAATTGTCTCTGGCTCAACATTTTGAATTGGACACCTGAGGGCCGTCGACCTCGTGGGGCACTGCCTTGAGTGGTCGCACCCTGCCTGAAACCTGACCTGGTGGGTAATTTGCCATTGTGCAAAGTTTCGTTTTCCTGACACTCGCCCCATAAGGCGTGGACCTCAATCATCAAGAAAGTACAATAACTCAGTGAGTGCCTGAGTGAGGGAGGGAGAGGGGAGTGACACAGTACCGGACAAGCACTATATTTTGCTGCCCCTGTGGATACGGCAAAATGTGAGGGAAGAAGTAATAAACTGAGGAAGACAACAGAGAAACAATGTACCAATAAATAGGAGTAGAGAAAGGAAGGAAAAACTGATGAAAGGAAACGATACATAGGTAACAAAGGACCGAGGTAAAGCGAAGAAAATATGGAGAAAGGAAAAAGGGACCGAGAAGATGAAAAGAGTAAAATAACTGGAAGGAAACTGAAGAGAGGATAGCGAGGTGCAGGAGACGATAAGAATTAAAAAAAAAATGATTTGCCTAGAACTCGAGCCCAGAGCTGTCAACGCAAAGCGTTGCGTCGCTCGGTATGTCTCTGCCAAGACTTCCGCACGGATTCCCCATGCAACCTCTATGACCTTGCTGACCTAATCATTCCCTCGTCCCATCATACTGTATCACTGACAAAAGTTTGGTCGAAATTCGTCGAGGGGTTCAGGAGACATCGCTCCCGTAAGGATAAACTAAGTCGACCCCATGTGACCATGACCTTTGACCCCTTGACCCTGCTGACCTAATCAGTTCATTGTCCCTCCATTCTGTATCACTGACGAAAGTTTTGGTTGAAATCCGTCAACAGGTTCAGGAGATATCGCGACCACAAGAGTGTTACGGATGCATGGACGCATGCACCCACGCAAGTCGACCCCATATAAGCTTGGCCTGTGACCCTTTGGCGTAGCTGACCTAATCAATTCATCATCTCATACTGTATCACTGACGAAAATTTATTGGAAATCCGTCGAGGAGTTCAGGAGATATCGTGCCCACAAAGATAAATTAAGTCAATCCCATATATCTTTCACCTTTGACTTCCTGACCTAATCAATTCATCAACTCCTCATACTGCATCACTGACAAAAGTTAAGTGGAAATCAGTCTGTGGGTTCAGGAGATATCGCGCCAACAAGAGTGTTACGGACGTAAGCATCCGTGCACACACGGACGGGCAGACCAGTCACTCAGACCTCCATCATAGGTGGGCGGAGGCATAATAACATTTAACGAATATCGGAGAGGAAAACAAAGGAACGAGTGAATCAGTTTAGTAAGAGCAAGGGTAAATAGAGGAAGCCTAGAAAGTCAGAGGACAGAAAAGAATTAGAACAGAGTAGTAAGTGAAAAGCGAGAAAAAGAAGCTGAGTGTGGTACGAAAGGAGTAAAATAGAGGAAGGCAAGTTGGACAGGAAAAAAAAAAAAAGAAGAAGAAGAAAGAGAAAACAAAACGGAGAGAAAAATGCGAGGCATTAGAGAGAAAGAAAAAAAAAAAAGAAAGGCAAGAAGATAGTGGAGGAAAGAAAGTGAGGCACACAAGAGAAATAAAGAAAAGAGAGAGAGAGAGAGAGAGAGAAACAGCAAATCTAGGTAAGAAAACAAGACAAAGGGGAAAACGAGAAGCAGAAGGGGGAGGAATACTGAGGGAAGGACTGAGAAAATAGAAGAA
>NC_136976.1:11847279-11849779 GCF_032717465.1 Coenobita brevimanus | reverse complement strand
CACCCAATTCTGATCTTAATCTATTGATGCATTCAAGATGGAAAGATGACAATAATATTAGTCTAATTTAAAGCAAAAAAAAAAAAAAAAAAAAGAGAAAAGGAAAAAGGGAGTATAGAGATGGCGGGGAGAACAAAGGGATTCTCTCTTGTCCCTCAGGTGCTATATTCTCGCTAATTAGTTTTCTTTTTTTTTTCTTCTTTTTTTTGGGTGGGCATGAGTACGGAAGGCGAGGGCAATGCAGTGTGAGGTGCTTGTTGCGGAACCCTCTATGACTGATAAAATTATGACCACAAAATGACCGTAAAATTCCCCTCATCAAAGCCCGAGTGAAATTGTCTGCGAGGGGAGTAAAGGGACGGGTGTTCATTCTGTTGCTGGGCGTTGCACGTAATTATTATGAGTGAGTTATTGGAGCGCTCGCTAATTAATTAGCACACCACAGTCTTTGAGGGTTAATGGCCGACATTAATTTAATGCGGAAATTATTTGCCTAAAGCAGACCGCAGCGCGATAAAATATGAAGGCTGTGAGTCCCATAACGAAAGTCACATGGTTACACCAATTTAATTAATTATATTTTAAATTTTCAGGACCAAACCAAAGGTATATTTTCCAATGACACAACAGTTCCTCTGACGCCAAGATTCCCTGTATTAATGACAAGAATGATCTAGTAATAGAGAGCGAGGAAAAGCAGATATATTCCCATCAAAGGGGATACCAGGAGAAAGAGAAAGGAAAGATGTATTGCATGTCAGTGTAAGCACAAAGCCTGCAATTGCTGCGGCCAGCATTCACTATATCTGAGCGCCCGTGTTTTTCCTCTTCTGCTTCATCCTGGCGGTTGTCGGTGTTCGTTCAGTGCCTTGTCCTCTCATCGATGTATAGTCGGCCATAAAATTATCGTGCCCTATGGCTACCATGATATCCGAATTGATCAGTTTAGCTTGTGAGGTCTTAAGAAATTTAATCTATTATGATATGGGTATCTATGTATCAGTAAACTGCCAGATGCCTTACTCCCGCGTGGGTTGCCATAAACCAGTCGCCTCCATCTCATCCTATCCTCTGCAGTTGTTGTTTTTGTAAAAGCGTATGATTTTGTAACTAGAAATATTTCATTCAAAACATTAAAGCTACTGGGGCGTAGGAAGTTGATGCTGGCAAAGATAGTGGTGGTGTACCGTGTGACTCAAAGTACTGTGAGTGCTGCCGTCATGATGGCCACGCTGAGGGTCAGTCAAGGTTCACTGTCTTCATGCTTGCAATATTTGTAAGTTAATAAAAGGGATGAAAAATAACTGCTACTTGGAAAGATTTTAAAATTGGTTACACATCTTAGTGATGATGACCGATGCTCTGTTACTGTCAACAATTAGACGTGATTTAAAAGGTTGGGTTATTGCAGTGGTTGTGTAAAGATTACTGCATGGTTGTTACCAGCGATAAAGTTGAGATCTCGCGTTGCCTCCAAGCCGACGGTGTGTGCTAACCACGTCAATCACACCAATTTTTTACCTAATTTTACTTATTTTTTCTTCATCCGTCACAGACCTATCCAGTGCCTCGTGTTTCTCAGGCACACCCAAGATGACGATGCTGGCCTCACGCTTCCTCCGGTCCAGTAAAACTAAGAATTGTTGCTGATTCAAAATAATTTCCGCCTGCTAATCTACTTCAAACTTGAGCTCAGCGTCGGTCTTGTTTATCAGGCTGTTAGGGAACGTAATCATATCTTTTAACGTCTTCATTTCAATCATGACATCATCAGGTCTCTTGTTCTTTCTCGCAAGCTGTCCCTCCACTTAATTGGATGCTAATATGGTATCTATTAAGTCAGTAAGTGGGAATGACGTTTTTACGTTTACTGCAATAATCTGATTTTCAATCAAATCAAGATTTTATTCATCATCTTAAGAAATAAGTAAAAACGACACCTGTATATTACAGGAATAAATGAGAGACGTTGATCCCCCCCAGTAAATCGGTGATAGACGATACTGTTCCCCAAAATGAATAAGTAAAAGGAGACATTCTTTCTCACAATAGGTAATAAAAAAAATATGACATTGACCTGAAGGATATATACGTAATAAACTGTAATTGACATAGTTATGCGTAGACCAGTTACGTTGACTTCTGACGCTAACCTTTTCAAATAATCTGAGAGTGGTCGTGTACCTTACCTACAAAGCTTTTCTCAGCCGACGAAGGCGGAGAGGACAGGAGGGAAAAGGGAAAGGGATGGTGGAGAGAGAATGATAGTGGATTAAAGTGGTGAAAAAAAGTGGAAGGAACAGGAGAATGAAGAGAGACGGCAAGTGGAATAACGGGATGCGAACAGGGAGGAAGGAACGCAAGAGGAGAAGGAGAAAGGAGTAGGAAGGAAGAAAAAAAGAAAGATGGAGAGGGAAAAAAAGCTAGAAAGGGTGTGACGAGCAGCCAAAAGAAGAAATAAGGAGAGACGAAGAAAAACAGTAAAAGCGGAAGTGGCAAA